>NW_006300375.1:3643531-3653155 GCF_000327345.1 Myotis davidii
TGTTTTTCAAGGATGTGTTTTTATTTATTTTGTAGAGAGAGAGAGAGAGAGAGAGAGAGAGAGAGAGAGAGAGAGAGAGAGAGAGAGAGAGAGAGAGAGAGAGAGAAATAATCTATGGGGTTCTAACCCTTATTTTATAAGCATTCATAAAATAATGGTAAATTCTTTTTACATATGAAAGTCAGAAGACTTGTCATTGATTATCAAAATAAAATTAAAGAGAAAATTTAAAACACATGCAGGTAGGATGCATGTATTGCCAATCATTGAAAACTATAACAATAAAAAAAATAAACCAGATAAAAGTGACTCAAACTTTTAGAGCCATGGACCTTTTAAGATTAAAGAAATCTACAAACCTCTTCCACCTCTGCTTATTCCAATATATACAACACTTGCATTCAGAAGTTTACCTAAGATTCATTATAGTACCTTAGAAGTTTATTTCCTTCACGTAATAAAAATTTTCAAATTATATTTCCAAAATTGTCTTTTGTTAATAACTGCTGTAAAACTGTGGCTATCGCACTGAAAAATTGGAAGCTCAACTGTACAAATTAGTTTAATTCTGCTCCAAGTAATTTTCCATATGAAGATTGCATTTGTGGATATGAATAAGTTAAATTGATGAGTGGTCTCTTGCATGCTATTTTTGAAAAGCAATTGCTTTTGATCATCTTGTATTTAACAGCAAGCTGCAGAAAATTCAAACTCATAAAAGTATGCATTAGCAAGCAGAAACAGTACATTCTCATAGCCACTCTTCCAGATAAGGGTGGCTTATGTCAAGGAAACCCAGAATTCTCTAAGACATTTCTTTGAAATCATGTCAAATTTTTTCTTTTGTCTTCAAGGCTGACATCATCTTTGGCAAGGTATACCTTACTGATGTTGTCTTTGACAGATCAGAAATTAATAAGAAATCCACATTTCAATTCCTTCTGTCGAAGCAGAAGGAATCTTCAAAAGAAGGCTGTGGGGTTCCCAAGTGTTTTCAGATTCTTGTCTGTGGTGAAACTGATGAATAAAACTCTTGGTTCATTCTGCAGAAATATTCCCATCATTGGAAAGTTCACATTTGTTGATCTTCCATTTCTTTCTCATAAACTTCTCAAGGTTTCAAGAGACTTCATACTATTGTCTACAAGGCCAAAGCAAAAATATCCTTCCAAAAACCCATTTTTGAGTTTGTATTGAGTGAATTCTGATGTATGTACATCTATTTAGAAAACAGGCTTTTCTTTGAATTTTGTGAAAATTAGAATTTTTAATGAAAAAAACACACACAAACTGACTTCAAATAATTTAATGAGGGGGAAAGCATCACCCCATTTTTCTGGGGAAATAGTAAATGGAATAGATGAAAAATTAAAAGCAGGAATTCCGAGTCTATGGCTCCTAGGATATTCTATAAGAAATCACCAGTCTTGGTCTATTCGGGGAATTACTCTTAGTAATTTAACAAACACTGATAGTGAACTCCTATAATAAGAGACCTTGCTCCCACACGAAAGCTACAGTCTCTGCTTTTACCCTTCCTGCTCAAATGTAAGGCAGATCTAATATGCCCACTTCCCTCATATTGCTCCAGGAATTCCCATTTTATGTTAGAGGGAAAGGAGAGCCCAATTAGTCCAAGCTATTCCTGGAGACAAATCAAAGTCAACATGTTATTTTCACCTCATCAAAAATTGTCCTATGAAATGTGTTGCCCTCTTTCCTCCCACCTACTTTTCTTTCCTTCTTTTCTTCATGTCTTCCTAAAATTGGGATTTTATGTGCAAAGAGTGTCAATAGAAAATTCAGAAAGCTTTACTTGATATGGATGTTTTTATTGGGCAAAAAACAAACTTTTCTGGAACAGGGAGACTTCAAAAGAGGTGAGAAGGTTGCTTTAGGAAGGTTACAGTAAGACTTATGAAGTTAGAGGAAGTTCAGAGAGCTTAATTCTCATTGGTTAGCACAAGCAGAATATCTAAATCATCACTGATTGGCTACAATGTGCTGAGTCATGCTGATAAGGAAATAAGGCTCAAACTTCCTTTACAGTTTAAGTGGGTATTTCAGGAAATGGATCTTTATGAGTTTTACTAACCTGCGTGTGAGCCATCGGTTCAAAAGCAAAGGTAGGTTCTGGCTTCCATTTTGGTTTTTATTTCACAAGGGATTATATTTTTTTTTTCCAATTTCTTCTTATCCCCAAATTGGAATAGTAAAGCATGGAGTAGTTTAAAAATTAATTTCCGTTTTGAGATATTTCTATGTAGAGATTATTAGTGTTTTTTTTTTTAGAGGAAGGCTGTACTGTTAGTATTGGAAGATACATCAGTTATATATGCCTATGAGTAACATAATCCTGAATACAGTGAATAAATCACACAAGTATTTCTTTTTTCATGCAACAGTAGTTCAGAGATAAGCAATCCAAATTTGTTTTCTGGCTCTCCAAAAGTATTGGGAACTCAAGATTCTTCTAGTTTTTTTTACTTTGCAACACATGGTTTCCATCCTCAAGGACAAATAATTTTCCCAGGAGGTAGTGGAAGTTCTAACCCTTATATTTGACTTCTAGAAACAGGAAGGAAGATGGCACCTCCTCTCTGCTAAGACTGACCTTGTCTGAAGACCTACACATTTTTTTCCAGGGGATTTTTAAGATTTATTTTTACAAACCTACATATCAATATCAGAGCTCCCAAACCCCATCCAGTGATCAGGGTCTGCATTGTTCATAGCCTGAATGTTAGACATCAAAGTTCTAAACAATACTTTCTAAGATGATCCCTATAGTCAGCCCCTTGTGGAAATGTGGCATTGAACCTACCCCAGGGAGTGGGGGAGGGGACGGTAAATTCTTGATGTAAGAAAAAAATCTTGCTCTTGTTCTCCTGAGCTACTTTTGCTCTAAATGATAGTTTCCTTGGTAAAGATATGACTCCCAACGTAGTGTATTTCTTAAAACTATGCAATAAATTGACAGCTGGCAGAGAATTTTCTGTATCTAGAGAGGCATCTATTGGGAGATGTGAGATTCCTGGGGGGATGGGGGGGAGTTGACACATGGCTTCCTCTTTTTACATGTATAGGAACAACTTATGCTGAATTGATTTTGACACAATGCAGCTGGTACTCCCACACTCCCTTTTTCCCACGGACCCATCTCTTATTGGGACAATTGAGTGTCCAAAAACTTCTTTAAGTTCTGCAGGTGGAGAGTGTTGGCATGGGGCTGGGCATTGTAGCCAAGGAGGGTGGGTGGGTAGGGGGAGTCAGCTAGTATTTCTAATTCACCTGCCTAATCAAGCAATGGTCTTGTTTTTTGCCTTATTGCCCAACTTCTCAAGCTACATTTAACCAGTTAGGTCTTTACCAGTATACAAAGGAAAGCTGGCGGATCACAAGCCATTCACAGGTAGGCTACCAAATTTTAATCTATACAGAACATTTATTTTTGTTTCCAGTGAAGATACTATTATGCTGTTATGTTGATGTCTGTCAAATTGACTTTTTAACTGAACAAATTTAAAATATGATATAGAGATTATAATTTAAGGGATAAGGTACATGGTGTCATAGAAACTCAGAGCCAGAGCTACATAGTATTTCCTTGGGATATCAAATAATCCTTTGCTGGTGCACAGGTAGAAAAGAGTAGTTACATCAGAGGTGGAAAGAGCTCTTTCAAGCAACCACATAGTTTTATGGAATGATGAACAAGGGCAATAATTGTGGATTGGTTTTTGTGCAGTCATTGTGGACTATTTTATATAACATATATTCTTCAGTTTGCCATTTTTAAGTTAGAGTTTGCCTCAACCCTTCAACGTTGGGGCAAAAACAAGTCTAGTCTATTTCAATCTCCTTCTTTTAGAAATGTCTATACTCACAACCACAGGGAATGGGAAAGCAATTTCCCAAACTCATTGTTTTGTTGGTCAATTTAGGCAGATTGCCAATTATGAAATCATGCAATGTTAACAAAGCCTACACATTGATTCCCGAAGCTGAAATCGTTAGCATATCTGAAGCATCTGTATTGGTGGTAACTGTCAAACTCTGCATCGCAAAATTCAAAGCCAGAACTTGAGTGGGATATTAAATATGAGGATTCAGTTTTCAAGAACTGTAAAAAGTAAAAAAAAAAAAAGAGAGAGAGAGAGAGAGAGAGAGAGAAACTAAAAGCCCTAAGGCAAATATATTACACTGAATTTTGAAACTCTTACAATAGATTTTATTTATTATGCTTTCTAAAAACAAAGAGCTAGAAATACACATTCCATTTTGCTAGGTGAGATATATTCTCTCTATGACAATAAAAATGTAAAAATAAGGTATTTTATGTATAGAAATTCCAATGAATTTGAAATTTGCAAATGATCTCTTTCTGAGGACCTCAAGACAATAGTTAAAAACCTCTGGTGACTATATAATGATTCATACCTAGAAAGTGCTTGAAAATTGTTAAACACAGATTCCTATCCAGAAAGTGCTTTAAAACTGTTAAACACTGTAATACAAGTTGAAATAGTCCATACTGAAATGACCTCTGGTGAATTGGACTGGGGCTGAAAAAACTGTTTTGCCAGGGATCATGTTAAGTGAGTGCTAGCAAGCAGGGAGACAGGTGTTTCCTGTTCCCAACCACATGGCATAACCATATAGATTAGCTGCAAGGAACCTAGCCAGAAGATTTTCAAAAAAACCTAATTCAATTTACCACTACTCATATGGAAATTGGTTTAGGTTTAAATTATATTCTAAATAATTTAAACTCAAAGTTAAGATTTATACTCTTCTTTATTATTACAATATCCCCGAATCACAAATGCTAATAACAGGGTAGGTACATGAGCTATCTCATTCACACTCTACTAATATAGGTATTCTCCCTGGCACTGCCCTGGAAGATGGGCCACTATTCTGTTTTAACATTTCCCAGGGTCAGAAAGGGAAAAGGAGGAACTCACAGAGGATTGAGGTGACGAATCCATTTGTAGACACCTCTGAAGGTACTGTTTACTGATGATCATTCAGACATTTAAACCAGAGTTAAGATAGCGTTACACTTGCAAAATGGGAAAACATCATTTTGCATATCCTGCCTCTTTAAGTTGATCATATATTAATGCCAACTGGAATTATCACACAATATGGCTTTCACATTTCTCAAAAAATGTTTATGTCTAACAGAATGCTAAGTTGGAGGGGATATTCTCTGGGTTAACACTAATTAATGACACACAGTGATTAAGTGGCATCGGTATGTCTGTAGTTCTCATTCTCCTGGAACAAAGTCATCTAATACCTGATGGGAAGTGAGGCACTGGAGGGCCCTTAAAGAGGAGACTTTCTAGCGTCTGCCTCACTGGATCGCCACACACTACAAGCACATCATCTGATGAGCTTTAAGAGTGCGGAAGAATGAAAGGGGCTTAGTTATGTGGCACCCCGTTGGGTTAGAGAGGGGGTAGTCTTGGGTTGTAAAGGAGAGAATGATATAGGAAATTCCTAAAATAGCATTTGTTACGGGCTAAAGGCTCTGTGGAAGTAAGAAGCCCTCAGAATAGATTTTCTCCATACTCTTCCTATTAAGAACTAAAAACCATTATTACAACACTTTATTCTCCGCAGAGCTGTGAGGCTCTAGGGAAGACGCCTAGGTCTTATGCATGAATCTGTTCTAGCAATGGGACAGTCCAGTCCAGGAGCCAATTTTGTGGGTCAGAGTAAATGGTCCAAGTCAAATTCCAGCACCACTGCTTAAGCCTTGTGACTTTGTACAATATATTCAACTTCTCTGCCTCAATTTCTTTCATCTATCAAGTGGAGATACTAATCTGTAGTAAATAGAGTGGAGGTGATAGGGAAATGAGTAAACTCTGCACAGTTTTCAACTGGAGAATATATTATTTTCATTGTAAAGATATTCTGAAGCGTCATTAAGGTTTTTTTTTTATTTGCTTTGTTTTGCTTCTATTATTAAGGGAGCACGCATTCCTGACTCTCCCAGTGGTCGGCAAACTGCGGCTCGCGAGCCACATGAGGCTGTTTGGCCCCTTGAGTGTGGCTCTTCCACAAAATACCACGTGCAGGGGTGCACGTACAGTGTGATTGAAACTCCGTGGCCCATGCGCAGAAGTCGGTATTCTGTGGAAGAGTCTACTCTTTTTGTAACCCTAGTTGTGAAACCCTAAAGATGGTTATTTTGGTGAAAGAGAGAGATTTCTTTCTCTCTCCTCTTCCTTCCTCCTCCTCTGCTCCCTGTCTGTTTTGCTGAATCTTCAGTTTTGTGGGCCCTAAGAGTAATGCACTGAGGAGCTGCCCACACAGGTAGTAATTGCCTGGACTGCAGGCTGAAAGCACAAACACTCCACGCGGTGGCTGGGACTTCCCCTGCTCGGGACAGATGTGAGCATAGTTTTGGCCAAAAGACAAGAGGGTGGGAAAGGGAGAGATTTCTCAGAGCAATGCTTTACTGGTGTCTTTCAAAAGAGAAAAAAAAATTATACCTCTAGGTTAAAAAGCAAGACTAAACCACAGTTATGTAATTTTGAAAGATTCCTAAATCTGTACTGGCATTATATTTAAAACATTAAACTTCAAAGAAATAACCAAAGAATTCCCCCTGACCTCATACTACATATATCCCATTAAAAATTCAATTTGTAAAACATATTTCAAATGGTCATTCTCAGGAGAATATGCTTCGGTAAAGACCAGACACATGGAATATTTCAACTGTGTGTGGCTCTTCTTCATTTTCTTTTTTCTTCACATACAGGACAGGACTTCTAGATGAATAAAGATATGGTGTTTGTGTATTTTCCAGAACCAAGTTATCTTTGGGCTGTGATCAAGCATGAGGAATTTGCACCCTGAGGAAAACTATTTGAAGGTTGCAAAATGAATGTAAGTTCATGGGTAATGCTACTTTTATATTGTAAACATACTGTAGTTCAAATATATTTTCTATTGAAAATACCTAGGAATTCCTAAACTATATATTTTCTGGGACTATATAGATTGGTGATCTTCATAAAATTTTAGTGGCAAAGATTTTAGAGATTTTTCTTGTCCAATGCTCCCATTCTGCAGATAAGTAAACAAAGACCTCAATCATTTCAGGGAGAAAGTGCATTCAAACTTTGTGATAGAAAATAACTTTCTGTTTGAGTGCCAACTCTGGCTAATTGATAGTGTTTATGTACAAATATCTTTTGAGAAAGATTGAGAGGTTAACTTCAGAGTCAGCTGGAAAGGATGCTATGATCAATGAGCATCTGCTCCGGATTTGGGGTTAGGTATAAGAAAGCAAGAATAGCCCTAGCTGGGTTTGCTCAGTGGATAGAGCATTGGCCTGGGGACCAAAGGGTCCCAGGTTCAATTCCTGTCAAGGGCATATACCTCGGTTGCAGGCTTCTCCCCTGTCAGGGCCCTGGTCAGGGTGCATGCAGGAGGAAACCAATTGATGTGTTTCTCTCACATCAACATTTCTCTGTCTTTCCCTCTTCCACTCTCTCTAAAAACTAAAAATCAATGGAAAAATCATAATCTAATACATATATTAAAAAAATTAGTGTATTTAAACACTATGAAATTTTATGCTATCAAAGGAAATGAAGGTAAATTAGTACTTTGAATTTGTCTCAGTATATTATATTGAAAAGATTAAAAATAGCATATACTTTAAGATACTATTTGGGCTCGGGTTGAGCTTATAGAAAGAAAAGGGAAACTTTATACATATTGTACTTTTTTGTTTGTTTACAATAAACATTCAATACGTTCATATTTATTTTTAATAAGATAAAAATGTAAAGCTATCCTATATAATAAAAGCCTAATATGCAAATTGTCCTCTTGATCTGACCTGGAGTTCAACCAGGGGGTGGGGCCAGCTGGCCAACGGCTCTCAGACCCTCCCCCTGGCCGTCCTCACACCAGCTGGTGGCAGGCAGCTGGGGGAAGGGAGGCCCCAGCCAGCCAGCAGCATCTAGGGACCTTACCTGTACATGAAATTTCATGCACAGGCCTGTATTAAATATAATAACTAAAGAAAGTAGACAATGAAGAATCTGCTTACTAATTTAAGTCAATTTAGGCTACACTGCAAATACTAAAGCTTTATCTATACTATTAAACTATGTATGTATATTTGTTGGCTAAAATTTTGCCTTTAAACTGGCAGTATAATGGCAATCTCATTCTGAGCATTTCTCAACTGCTACAAGCCTCCACCCATAATAAGGCTACTCTATAGATGTAAGATATGCTTCTAAGATAAAGTCACTATCTTTATTCAAGTTGTCTTATGTATTACTATACGGTAGGAATTTAACAATATGAACCAAGAGGTATATAGCCAGAGGAATAAGAAAAACAAAATCTTCCTATAAACAGTTGAGAGAGGAAACACAGCTACAGTTACACATAGATCATTCTGTGTAGAGACAAATTTGGGACCAATATCCTTTAAACTGTATTATTATAGGCAGAGAGTAAGGCTGTAAGCCCTCTGGCTCACCTTCTCATGGTTTCTTTACAACAGACATAAGGGCAGGAATTGGTTGGCACTTTGGGTTTAGAGTCTCACAGAAATATGATGTGACTTTGCAGCTGTTGCCATGAATTGACTTCACCTGGGAAATATATGATACTTCTCCTCATATCAAACACTGAAGCCACATAGGCATTACTGAACCAGCTTCCGATTTCACATTGCTGGGATCTTTTTCATCAAGTAAAAATGAAGCATCATAGTGGAAAGGAGGTTCTTAGGAAAGAGGCAGGGGATGGCCATGGGGCCGCTATACCAGACTGGACTCTGTGTTTCAAAGGTACACTATTCATTTTGAAAGCAAACTATGTTGTAGTTTGTTTTTAATTGCTCATTCAGGAACACCAATATGCTGGTCCTACAAAGTACTGTTTTTTCAGCACAAAATACAATCACCCTCTTTTCTGATCAGGTTCCTATAGCCATGCTTTCTCCAGCCTGCTCTTAGGGGAATCTACACAGAGTTGGCTTTTATGATTTGGTTTTCCAGCTTACATATATGCAGCAATTACAGTCTTGTATATTGATGTTCCTCAGGTTTTCCTTCCATGTGACTGTTAATTCTACAGTCTTCTCTTACGTTTTTCACAGCTTTCCTTCAGTGTCTTTTTCATTATCATAGTGAGGAGCTATTAAAGCCGGTCTGGAGGAGAGGTCAGCCGCTATAAAACAAAGCAGCATTGTTTTTGTAAAGTAAATCTAGGACTGTAGGACAAGAGTTGATTGGCTCAATAAATATTTTCCCAATAAATAATTTACCACCAGTTAATTGATGAAGAAATCAATCCATTGCCAGATTTATTTTGACTGTAAAGACTGTTTTTCCCAGTCAGCAACTAACATTAGCAACTACGGGAATTTCTTCCCTTCTTTCTTCCCTTCTTTATTCCCTTCTTTCCTTCCTCCTTCCTTCCTTCCTTCCTTCCTTCCTTCCTTCCTTCCTTCCTTCCTTCCTTCCTTTCTTCCTTCCTTATCCATCACCAATCACCACCTTGACTGGCTGAATCCTCTTGGTCAAGCTGAGCAGTATCCTTCATACTTTTCAGAAATTATTGCCAGAGATCTCT
>NW_006300375.1:3654127-3664810 GCF_000327345.1 Myotis davidii
TGCTCTTCTCTTCCTTTTTTCACAGCTTTCCTTCAGTGTCTTTTTCATTATCATAGTGAGGAGCTATTAAAGCCGGTCTGGAGGAGAGGTCAGCCGCTATAAAACAAAGCAGCATTGTTTTTGTAAAGTAAATCTAGGACTGTAGGACAAGAGTTGATTGGCTCAATAGATATTTTCCCAATAAATAATTTACCACCAGTTAATTGATGAAGAAATCAATCCATTGCCAGATTTATTTTGACTGTAAAGACTGTTTTTCCCAGTCAGCAACTAACATTAGCAACTACGGGAATTTCTTCCCTTCTTTCTTCCCTTCTTTATTCCCTTCTTTCCTTCCTCCTTCCTTCCTTCCTTCCTTCCTTCCTTCCTTCCTTCATTTCTCTCTTTATTTATTTCTCTTTTTCTTAAATTCATACTTGAGGTTATTTTTCCATTGGTTAGGCAGAACTCTCTTGTTACAAAGACAGAAATCAATTTATAATAGCTTAATCAATAACAAGTCCATGTATCAGACATATATAGTGGTGGGACAGAGAACTGAAGGAAAAGCTAAACTCCCAAACCTCATAAAAACACAGCTCCCAAGTCAGACCAGTTCAAACCACAAAAACAACTGCATCTAAGACTTTTTCTGTCACTGGTTTCTTTTTCTCCCTGTGAGTCATCTTCATTGCCTTTAACCATCAATGGGCTTCTCTACAAGGTGGGGAAATAAGCCATCTGCAGCTCTGTACTCAACTCCCCCCCCCCAACTAAGGAGAAAAGGGATTACCTCTATTGCTTAAAAAATCCTTTGAAAAGATTCTACCTTCAAAAGGGTCAGACTGGGGCACTTGCCAGCACTTGAACCACTATAGCTGAGGAATAAAATATCATTATTGATCTAGCAGAGGTCCCTGCTATGTCCCCAATGCCTTGCAATGGTCAGGTCTCAACAAATATTTATGGAATTAATATCCCAAAGATAACAGTGTTAAAATATAAACATTTAAACAATCTAAGCACCTAAAAAACATCCTGTCTATAATCTATAATTATTACTGTAATTTTACTATATATATAAATCCTCACTGTATTCACAATCTTTTAAAATGTAATTCTGACAAGATTATTTAGACATAATCATAAAATCCACTATTTAACTCATCTGTTATTTGAGATTAATTAAAAGACCAATGACTGCAAGCCCAATTTTTTGAGTGCATGGCAAATTCAGATATTCAATTGGTTTAAAGCATTGAATAAACTGTTTGGGTTTTTTAAATTACAGTTTAAAATCTTTAATTCATCTTTCCATCCTTCCAGAAATACCCTATGAACATATATGAAGTGTGAGACCTTGGTTCAGGTACTGGAAATAAAGCTATTTATAAGACCAATCCTTGTAATCACTGAGTTTCTATTCTAATTAGGGGAGACAATAAATATGCAAATCATTAGGGGATACTTGAATATGCAAATTGATATCAGGTACTGAAAATTATCTATTAGGAAAACACAGATACTAGAGTAAGGCAAGAGAGTAAGGGCATACAGTAGTTGATATTTAGATAGGGCGCCAGGCCAGCTAGTTCTCTGAGTGTTGTTTCAATGATAACTAAGTAAGGGAGGGAGTCATGCACCTAACTCAGGGCATAATTACCTGTATAAGGACTCTGAGAGAAAGAATACAGCACTCAGATAACTCAGGGCATAATTACCTGTATAAGGACTCTGAGAGAAAGAATACAGCACTCAGATAACTCAGGGCATAATTACCTGTATAAGGACTCTGAGAGAAAGAATACAGCACTCAGATAACTCAGGGCATAATTACCTGTATAAGGACTCTGAGAGAAAGAATACAGCACTCAGAAAATTGCAAGAAACCATAAAGTATCTACTGAAAACCACAAGAGAACTGTGAGTTATCTATGAAGCCTTGGGGAGGTCTGTGAGTGGTAGGAGATGGGGTTGGATGAAGTAAGGCTTTATTTTTTATTTTGTAATGTATCTTTATTGTTGAAAGTATTATAGATGTCCCCCTTTTTCTTCCCCATGGACCCCCCTTCACTTTGCTCCTACTCCACCCCCAGACTTTCACCCCACTATTGTCTGTGTCCATGGGTTATGCATATATGCATTGGGAGATGTAAGAAGTGAATCAATCTGATTTTTGTTTTAAATCATCTATGTGGCTAATGTCATCTATTGTGTACTGTTTTGTTGGGAGAGCAGTTCTGCAGAGGGAAGTAAAGGAACTTCAACAACTATACTTAATATATATATATTAATATATTGTGAATACAGTGATATATTAATAATATATATATTAATATATTAAATTTTGCCAGTCCTCCATTGTGCTACAACTTTTATTTTATTTGGTGACTTAGACTAAAATAAATTATCTGTAAGAAATTTAAATTTAATTTCATCAAATCAATTTATTGTTTAGATGGGTGATCTGACCATAAATTTCTAACTGGGCAGCTCATATGGGTAAAAGGTTTATCTTTGCCTAAGCAAGCCCTGCCCAGTGTTTTTTTGAATCTAGGTTAACACATCTTTGAAATAAACACCCTCAGGAGAGCATATAATCTTGTTAGCTATTTGATAATTCGGTCCCCACCTTGCTTTCTCTGACCTTCACGTAAACTTCCTTGCATTCCCTCCTAATCGCAAATGCATAAAAGAAACTGCAAAACTCTTATTCTGAGAAGCATTTAGGATCTTGTTTCCTGGCAATTGTCGTCAGTTTTAGCTCAAATAAACTCTTACAAGTGTTCTCTACCTGTTTGGATGTTCTTATGTCGACAGAAGACACTTAGGAAACTTCCGATTAGCTGGGGGACTTAGCAAATAAATAAAGTGATTGATATGTTGGGATAGGATGGTGTGGCAGGAGGAACACTTAAACTAGTCCTTAAAAAGGTGGGAGGGTCCAACAAGGCTTTTTGAAAGATACAACTTTTAAAGTTGAAAACTGGTGGAGCCCAGAGGATGTGCAAAGACTGTAGGCAAGGGATTGTGGTAAATCCAGGAAATGTTCAAGGATGTCAGTGAGGCGGAGGAGGTTTGCTTGTTTGTTTATTGGGGTTTATTGTCTAAGAGGCAGTTCCTGGATGTGGGGGAAGATAATTAGCAAAGGAAAGTGTAGGTCAGAGACATAAACAAAGAATAACAGCTGATACTCCACCAACTTTGACATCAGGATGATGCCATCAAACAGGTTACTATGAAAAAAACTAAACAGTGAATGATGAAAAAGTACTAAATCCTCAAAAACCAGCATTACTCTCAGTGCCTACCAGTGGAAGTACATTCAGTCCATCCTGCAGAAGTAGGGTGAACCCAAAGGAGAAATGATGAGGAATATCAAATATCTGAAATCATGTAAATTTCTGACACCAACAGGAACAAATTCACAACTGAAGTTAACACAGTGAAGGCTCAAAGTCATATTGCAAAACAAACAGGCAGTATTATCTAATTTATAAAGAAGTATTTTGGATGAATTTTGGTGTGCTTATTCATCATTTATTATACTTTACTTGCTTTAAAATTACTGAATAGATACATTTGTCATAAAAATGTACCTTGTAGTTTTGGATATGGTTTTTGGAGCAATGGAAAGCCCTAAATGGTTTTAAACAAATAAGTGGTTCAGATTTGTATTTCAGAGACATCTTTGCTATTTTTGTCATTGAATATTGAGAACCACTCAGAGCAATTCAAGGTTGGATGTAAAAAGACTCGGGCAAAGTCTAGATATAGGCTCCTTAGGGAATCTTAAACATGCTATAACACAAATGATAATAAATATAGAAATAAATGTATACACTGAAGAGATATTTAAAAGCAATTATTCAGTGGGACTGGGTGGTTTGGAGTGGAGTTAAGAGAAACTGAAGGCAACACTCAGCTTTTGACATTCATTTATTTCCCACCAATTTACACTTTGAAAATGTAAGCCAGACTTATATTGACTTGATGGGCTTCAAAACATATTTTTCAATGTAAATGATGCCAACAAGATGGAACAAAGTGTGTTGTTTTTTTTCCTTCAATATATTTTATTGATTTTTTTACAGAGAAGAAGGGAGAAGGATAGAGAAACATTGATCAGCTGCCTCCTGCACACCCCTCTCTGGGGACGTGCCCACCACCAAGGTACATGCCCTTGACTGGAATCAAACCTGGGACCTTTCAGTCCGCAGTCCGACATTATGCACTGAGCCACACCAGTCAGGGCAGGATAGGACAAAGTTTTAAAAACAGAAGTGCTACTTATATGCAAAACACTGTAAGTATATTTTAATAATAAACCTAATCAAAGAATGCATAAATGTAGCTTTTAAATGCTGCTTATTGAGATTTACAATTACATTAAAATGGCAATTTAAATAGCTTATACATTCATATCTGCTTTCTATATTTTTCTGGGCTAGTGATATTACATTTTTTTATTTTATTATCATTCATAAAAGTATATGTGTAGATACTATTATAAGACATTAGAGGCCCAGTGCAAAAAATTTGTGCATGGGGAGGGTGGTCCCTCATCCCGGCCTGCACCCTCTCCAATCCAAGACCCCCTCTAGGGATGTCCGACTGCCAGTTTAAGCCCAATCCCTGCCCGGCAGTCAGACATCCCTCTCACAATCTGGGACCGCTGGCTCCTAACTGCTCAACTGCCTTCCTGCCTGGCCGCCCGTAACCCTCTGCCTGGCTGCCTGCCTGATCACCCCTAACTCCTTTGCCGGCCTGCCTAATGCCCCTAACTGATCCTCTGCTGGCCTGATCACCCCTAACCGCTCTCTCCTGCCTGCCTGATTGCCCCTAATTGCCTCTGCTTCGGCCCCCGCCACTGTGGCTTTGTCCCGAAGGACGTGTGGAAGGATGTCCGGAAGACATCTGGTCTATCTGGTCTAATTAGTATATTACCCTTTTATTAGTATAGATATTTCATTTTTAAATAGGTATTGGCTAATGAGCAACAAACAATTACCACTAGATATTCAGTTTTTAGGTGAGAGAGCATTATTTAAGAGAAGCCATGCATAACTGGTCTATTGGATTTATATCTAGAGAGACACGAATGTATGGTAAAATGACTGATTTTTTAAATAAATTTTCATAATCTGAATCATGAAGTGCCATTTTACAAATTAATGGAGCTATTGTAAGAATTACATTAATTAATACATTTTCAAGGAAAAGTCATTCAATGAGATATCACCTCACACCTGTCAGAATGGCTATCATCAATAAATCAACAAACTTAAGTATTGGCCAGGACGTGGAAAAAAGGGAACCCTTGTGCACTGTTGGTGGGAATGTAGACTGGCACAGCCACTGTGGAAAGCATTATGGAGTCACCTCATGAAATTAAAAATGGAACCTGCCTTAAGACCCAGGGATTCCACTTCTGGGAATTGATCTGAAGAAACCTGAAACCCTGATTTAAAAGGATATATGCATCCCCATGTTCATTGCAGCATTATTTACAATAGATTTGGAAGCAGCCCAAGTGTCCACCAGTAGATGAGTAGAAAATAAAGCTACGGTACATTTGTAAGAGGGTTCACTTGGAACACAGGCAGATAGGGCAGAGGTCCAGTGGAAAACAAAGGCAGGTGGAACACAGGCAGGGGCAGACACAGCAGTTTGAGCAGCCTAACCACAGAAACCAACCAAGCAGAAATAATAAAATATTTCTGGACTCAAAGCGGTAGGCATGGGAAGACAAGGGAGGGCCTGCAGCAACGAGGTGTATGAACACATAAAACAGAGAAAGTCCATCATAGGAACAGAGAAAGAACACATAGAAACAGCGTAAGTTTAAGTCCTTTGCTTGGCAAAAACAATTGAGGGAATCAATCAGGTGATGACACAGGTAGATATAGAAGCAGGCTTGTAGCAAATATATACCCCTGGACTACAAGGCTTTAACAGGCAGCCCATTCTTTTGGCCCCCTCCCTGTTGGGGAGTCTGAATCTGTTTGTAATACGTTTTCCACGCTTTTGCTTCAGTATTCTGAGACACAACCCCAGGAAAACACCTTGGCTCACCACTCCAGTTGTCATTTACACAATGGAATACTACTTGACCATGACAAAAATAAATAAATAAAAGGAAATCTTACGCTTTGAAATAGTATGAATGGACCTGGACAGAATTATGTTAAGTGAAATAAGCCAGTCAGAAAAAGACAAGTACTATATGATTTCATTTACATGTTGAATCTAATGAACAAAATAAACTAACAAAGTGGAGACAGACTCATGGACACAGAGACTAGACTGACAGTTGTCAGAAGGGGAGAGGGCTGGGTGAGAATGTTGAAGGCATTAAGGAAAAAAAAAAGACATGGTCACAGACAACACTATGGTGATTGCCAGAGGAAAGAGAGGGTGGGGAAGAGTAGAAGAGAGTAAAGGGGGATAAATGGTAATGGAAGGAGACTTGACTTGGGGTAGTAAACACACAATACAACATACAGATGATATATTGTAGAATTGTATATCTGAATCTCATATAATTTTATTAACCAATGTCACCCCAATACATTTTTTTTTAAATTCTAAAGCCCTAATAAAATACTACATTTTAAAACATTATTGGAATGGCAATTTTTACTCTTATTGTTATTTCAGACTCTTGGATGTGCTAGTTTCTTTCTAAGTCATTTGTCCTTGACAAGTATACATGTGAAATGTTAAAGATTTATAAGACAAAGTTAGTCTTTCAGAAGCCTATCATTAAATAGTTCTCTAAACAAATAACATCCAGAGGAAAATGAATGCAACAAAGCTTGCATTAAAAGTAATTAAAGGCAATATTCTCTTACTTCATGATTTTGCCTTGATAAATCCATGTATGGAGAATGTGTTTACTTAATCACATTTAACTTACTTAAATTAGGTGCAAAATATTTAATAAAATTCTTTTTAGGTTTTAATAAACCCTTTTAAAGAAAATATAGCCCTGGCCGGTTTGGCTCAGTGGATAGAGCGTCGGCCTGCGGACTGAGAGGTCCCAGGTTCGATTCCCGTCAAGGGCACGTACCTTGGTTGCAGGCACATCCCCAGTAGGGGGTGTGCAGGAGGCAGCTGATCGATGTTTCTCTTTCATTGGTGTTTCTGACTCTCTATCTCTCTCCCTTCCTCTCTGTGAAAAGTCAATAAAATATATTTTAAAAAAAGAAAATATAAAGCCTTAATATCTTAATTCATCGATATTGTTCATTTTTACCTTATGAAAATTTGGGAACAATTTACAGCAGTAATTTTAGATTCTTTCAAATAGACATAAGATTCTAATTACTGTCAGCGGAAACACTTGTAAGAAAACAATGTGATGAAGGGGGCACACTTCCAGAAACATCCTCTAGATGTTGGATGCCCCTGTATTTGAATGCCAGTGTTTATTGGGTGATACACATTCTTTATATGCACTTATCCACTTAATCCTCAACAACACCACTGTTTGACTGAAGAGGAGGAGACACAGAAATGGTAACTTACCCAAGTTCACACAGCTGATCAATACTGGCCCTGGAATTCTGTTCTGTATTAAATTGTATTCCCTCAAAATTCATATGTTGAAGTCCTAACCACACTATCTTAGAGTATGACCGTATTTGGAAATAGGGGCATCACAGGTGCAGTTAAGATAAAGTTGCACTGGAGTAGGGTCCTTACAAAGAGAACACCATCTGAGAGGAGACATGTTATGTGAAGATAAATAAAACACTGGGTTTCTTCAAAGAAGTAAGGTGGTATTGATTATAGAAAGTGTATTCTGTTTTCCTTTGAAACAATTCACAGGTTATCTCAATTCATGGTCAATCTATTCTTCCCACTACTCAGGCCAAAATGATTGCTGTCATTCTTTTATTTCTCTTACATTGTTCATCTAATCCATAAGCAAATATTGCTAGTTTTATTTTTAAAATATATTGAGTCTAGAACTATTTCTCATTACCTCCACAGCTGTATCTTTGATCTAAGCCACCATCATCTCTCTCCACAATTCCTGCAAGATTATTGCAACTACCACCACCTCTCTTGCTGGCAGTCTCTTCACAGCAGAGGGGCCAGAGCAGGGGTGGGCAAACTTTTTGACTCGAGGGCCACAATGGGTTCTTAAACTGGACTGGAGGGCCGGGACAAAAGAATGGATGGAGTGTTTGTGTGAACTAATATAAATTCAAAGTAAACATCATTACATAAAAGGGTACGATCTTTTTTTTTTTTTTTTTTTAGTTTTATTCATTTCAAACAGGCTGGATCCGGCCCGTGGGCCGTAGTTTGCCCATGGCTGGGCCAGAGTGATTCTGTTACTTTTTTATATGTCACTTTTGCATTTAATCTTCCCAATGGCTTTCCATTTTCCAAGTAAAACCCAAAGTCCCTACAAGGGTTCTTTCACTGCTACATGATCTCATCCAACCTATACTCTTTCCTACCTCATTCTCTACAACTCTTCCCTTTGCTTATTCTGAGACAGGCTCGTAAGCCAGGACAAGCGGAATAGAGAAATGAGACAGATAGTTACATAGCAGTTTGCAGCCATCTAGAAAACCTAGATGCAAAGCAGTTTGCAGCCATCTGGTCAGTCCTATCTTCCCTAAACAGAGGACACTTAAGAGTAAATGGTTTGTACTTCAATCCAACCACCGAGTAAATAGCATAAACCACCCTACTCCATGAGTCAGCAGCCATTTGTGCCAACCACACCCAAGGACAGATGAAATTGAGAATAAATCTCATTTTGGTACATAAAGCTGAGGAATATTCTATTGAGATCCTTCCTTAAGACCTTGGGTAAATGCCCAGCCTTTAAAAGTCCTCAAAAGGAAGGTCCAGCATGCTCCCCTTCCCCCATCTTTCCCCACAGGCACGCATCTCCTAAACTCCAAGTGACCCAAAGGGCTTGCTTGCAACCAGGGGAGCAATGGCAGTGGCAGTCCATCCCGAGCAAACCCTTGGAACCTGTTTTCAAGGCCCCCTATTCACTGATTTCTTAGTGAGCCAAAGCGGAATAGCCTAGGCCAGTGGTCGGCAAACTCAGTCAACAGAGCCAAATATCAACAGTACAATGATTGAAATTTCTTTTGAGAGCCAAATTTTTTAAACTTAAACTATATAGGTAGGTACATTGTTATTAACTTAATTAGGGTACTCCTAAGGCTTAGGAAGAGCCACACTCAAGGGGCCAAAGAGCCGCATGTGGCTCGAGGGCCGCAGTTTGCCGACCACGGGCCTAGGCTCATTTCCCTAGCCCTTTGTTGTTTCATAGTCCCAGTGGTGTTGTGTGTGTGTGTGTGTTTAAAAACATATTTTTATTGATTTCAGAGAGAAAGGGAGAGGGAGAAGAGATAGAAACATCAATGATGAGAAAGAATGTTGCATTTCCCTCACTGGGGACCAAGCCGGCAACCCAGGCATGTGCCCTGACCAGGAATCAAACCATGACCTCCTGGTTCACAGGTCGACACTCAACCACTGAGCCACACCCCGCTGGGCTCATTGTCCCCCATTTTAATAAACATCCTCTAAAATCCACCTAGACTTGTGTTGTAAAAGTTTTCCTGCACAAAGTCAAGAACCCAAACAGTACCGGCTGGCCCTAGGCTAGTGATGGCAAACCTTTGAGCTCGGCGTGTCAGCATTTTGAAAAACCCTAACTTAACTCGGGGGCCGTGTCACATATAGAAATGTTTTGATATTTACAACCATAGTAAAACAAAGACATATTTCTGATATTTATTTTATATATTTAAATGCCATTTAATAAAGAAAAAATCAACCAAAAAAATGAGTTCACATGTCACCTCGGACACGCGTGTCATAGGTTCGCCATCACCGCCCTAGGCAGACCCACCAAGGGCCAGCTCCCCTTTTTGGTAACAACTCCACTTCAACAACCTTTGCCTCTCTCCGGGCGTCTTAAGCCAAGTAGTTGGTTACATTCTTTCCTCGAGGCTTTATTTAGAGTTTGCTCTTACCTCAGTATAAAGCACTTTTTCCCAAAATATCCCTATTATTTACTCCCTCTTAAAATATTTTTGCAAATCTTACCTTCACACATCTCAGTCCCAAGTCAGCTGGGGTCCTGGCGGAAGAGTTGCTAGCGTGCAAATGCGTAATTTAAGAGATAATTGGGGACTATTTACAAAGACTGGGGAGGCTGAAGGAAATTACAAAGAGGTGGTGAAGAGCCCAAAAATTAGCAACAGCTGGAAGCCATTACCATCCCTGGAGTGAAAGCACGGAGAAAAGCTCTTGTTATCTGCAAGTAACATTGAGGAAAGTTACAGGAGCTTGAGGTCCTGGATAAAGAAACAAAGGCACCAGCAAACTACAATTCATCAGGGAAAGAATAAAGGGAATAAATTCCCTGATATCTTTCTCTCTCTTTTCATCCTGTGATGGACTGCTGAGGCCTCACATTGGCTATATGTAAACAGAGGCAAAGTCTGGGAGTTACACACAGAAGCAAGGCTTGTGAGAGTGCAGGGCGGGGCAGAGAAACTCAGGGAATGGATCTGGCAGGTGAAATGGAAATTAGCTGCAACCATCGATCCTTCCCCACTCCCAGAATCCACTCTTTTAAATAATAGCTGTAACTAGATAATATATTATATGCTACAAATTTAACCATTTTAATAGCAAGTTACCATCAACAAAGTACAA
>NW_006300375.1:3665680-3674710 GCF_000327345.1 Myotis davidii
AAGTTGTAAATTGTGTTTTATTTTTTTTGCTGATGGAGGGTCTTGCCTCCAATTTGTAAAACTACACAACATCTGTGACGTGCAATAAAGCAAAGCACAATAAAATGAGCTATGCCTGTATCTTCTGGTCTTTCTAGAAAGATAGTAGGACGAGGCTGAGAGACTTGTGTAAAATTGATCCACTCTAACATTCCTTAGGTCTCCACACTTTTTAAAAAAATTATCTTTATTGTTGAAAGTATTAAAGATGTCCCCATTTTTCCCCTTTAACCCCCTCCCTCCACACACACACCCCTCCCCTGACCTTCACCACATTATTGTCTATGTCCATGGGTTATGCTTACATGCATATAAGTTCTTTGGTTAATCTCTTCCCACCCTCTACTCCACCTTCCCTTGAGATTCATCAGTCTGTTCCATGCTTCTATGTCCCTATATCTATTTTGTTCATCAGTTTATTTTGTTCATTAGATTTCACAAATGAGTGAGATCAAGTGATACTTGTCTTTCTCCAACTGGCTCATTTCACTTAGCATAATACTTTCCAGGCTTCTCCATGCTGTCTCAAAGGATAAGAGATCCTTCTTTTTTATAGCTGCATAGTATTCCATTGTGTCAACGAACCACATCTTTTTATCCACTTATCTACTGACAAGTGTTGGTGAAGATGTGGAGAAAAGGGAACTCTAGTACATTGCTGGTGGGAATGCAGACTGGTGCAGCCACTATGGAAAACAGTATGGATTTTCCTCAAAAAAATTAAAAATTGAAATTAAAAATTGACCCAGTGATTCTACTTCTAGTAATAGATCCTAAGAAGCCAGAAACACCAATCAGAAAGAATATATGCACCTGTATGTTCATAGTAACATTATTTAAAACAGCTAAAATCTGGAAACAGCCCAAGTGCCCATCAGTAGAAGAGGTCAACCTATTTTCTTTCGCATGCCAGGAAGTGTTGTTAGCTCATTGCTAGTATTTCACCACCAAGTTCAGTTTTCATTTGGTTAATGTACCAAGCCATTATTAACTCTACTCCCAAATGCTTGAGCTCCCATATTAAATTCATCCCAGGTGAGATTCTCTAAATTCAACTAAAATCAATCTTGTCTTTGACCCTCTTTTTTAATATACTCTTGTAAATAATCTCTACCTATGTTGCAAAACTCCTGACTATGCAAATAGGCTCAATCTTTTGCTAAAGTGCCTCATCCCTGGAGCAGATTTTTTCACCTTTATATCTGGGCTATGCTAAGCTATAAACCACCCTCTGGGCCTAGAGGTGAGAGAAATTGGTGTGAATGACAACTAAGAGGATATGTAATTCTTGTTATTTGTCCAGCTATTTAAAGGTTTTTTAGGTTGGGAGGCTGGTTCTCTGGGGGGTATGGTGGAGGAAGAGGCAGCTTTCTCTCCCAGGGAGTGCAGAGAAGGATTTGAATGCTCGGTGCTTTCTATGCTGTCTCTGTCTCGTTTATGTCCAGATGTCTCCATACCACATTTCAGGGTGCTATTCCTATTCACCCTATATCTTTCTCTCAGGAGAAGAGACTGGAGGTTTTGTATATTTAATTAGAGTTGAAATTCCATAACCTTAGCAATCAGGCCTTGGGCTGGATCCATAGTCTTTCCTGGGACTAAATGAGAGCATTCTTTTGTAACTGCCTGAAAGCCAGTTGATTTTTCACCCAGGCTTTGAGTTTTGAATTCAGGGCTTTTGGTGTATCTCTCTTTTTTCAAGCGTATAGGTTATTTAGAAACAGATAGCTCATCCCTCAGTTTTTATATTCATCATCATCACCATGGTGACTAAAAGCTTCACTACTTCAAGATTTGCAAATGCCTCACCCACCACTAGCATTCCATCCCATGCCACCGGCAGTGATAATTTGAGTAATCCTAATACCAGTGCAAGCAACAAATTAACAGCATCTCATTTATTCCAACAAGGAGATTCTTTGTTTGTCTCTTGCAATATATGAGCAACAGCTCCTATAAGGTGATCTATGTTAGATATTTAGTTTTTAATTTTTACTATTTCATATATATTTAAATTTTCACATTTAATAAGCACTTATTTTTTAATATTAGGGCTTTTAAAAAGAATTTATAAACAAGACGAGTTCCATACTTATTTGTATATTATTTTACGATATCTTTATATTCCTTGGAATGAATTCCCAGAAGCAAAATTCCTTAATCAATGTGGTCACACTTACAGATATAGCAATTTCCTTCCAGAAACTCTGTATCAGTTTGCATGCCCTATAAAAACACAGGAGAATGCATATTTCTCTATATACTGGCCAGCATTCAGCAGTCATTTTTGATAAAGTTTTGCAATTTTAAAAAATGGCATGACATTGTTTTTTAAAAAATTCTTAGTGATAATTGCTTGCCATTTTAAAAAAATCTAATGTTAGAATAAGTATGTAACCAATTTAGAAGTAGTGGCACTTCAAGGTAATCATGTATCTCTGTTACATCACACACAACTTCAGTTCACTAAAACGTTATCCATACTCATCTCAAGACTTTCATTTACCTAGGAGGTTTTAATTTCTATTTGTTATTATTTTTTAAATATTTTTTATTGATTTTAGAGAGAGAAAGTGAGAGGGAGACATAGAAACATCAATGATTAAAGCGAATCCTTAATCAGCTGCCTCCGGCACGCCCCCTACTGGGGATAGAGCCTACAACCCAGGCCTGTGCCCTAACCAGGAATTGAACCATGACCTCCTGGTTCTTAGGTCAATGCTCAACCACTGAGCAACATGACAGGCCATGAGATTTTTGAGGAACACTGAAAGTCAAAAGGAATCCAAGACATTTCATTTTACTAATACTAACATGTCACATTAATCAAAAACCGAGTCTCGCCCTGGCTGAGTAGCTCAGTTGGTTATAGCATCATCTCCATACACCAAGGTTATGGGTTCCATCCTGGGTCAGAGCACACACAAGAGTCAACTAATGAATGCATAGATTGGTGGAGTAGAAAATCAATGTCTCTCTCTCTCTTCCCCCATTCCTCTCTGAAAGTCAATCAATAATAATAATAAAATAACCATGTCTCATCTTTGTGGAAGTCAATACATACATTCACTGCAAAGACATTATTGCAGCTGGTGACTGGGCCATAGCACCTTCTTCCTTTCAAGCTTTCCCCACCTCCTGAGTTTTTCTTGGTGTTCTCTTTGACCCCAAAATTCAATTTAAATGTATGCTCTTAGGTGTTAACACTCTAGTAACTTATTTCCAAAGTTAATCTAACTTTTTTCTTTCCTCACAGTGTTCTAAATGCCAGGCTGTTGTTCCTGATGAGATTCTAAATTCCTACATTATAAATCAATTGGTGGATTTCCTGGATAGGTCTTCCTGGGGCTCAGTGTACATTGGGCATTTAAATATTACCAGCATGTGCTCCTTTCTGAGTTCTAGACAGAGTCTGCTTGTTAGGCAAAATATTTTTGAAACAAGAATAACACAACAAGCTAGTGTGCCTCAGTGGTTGAGTGTTGACCTATACACCAGAAGGCCACAGTTTGTTTCCTGGTCAGGGTACATGCCTGGGGCACAGGCTCAATCTCCAGTAGGGGGCTGTAGGAGGCAACCTTTCAATGATTCTCTTTCATTATTGATATTTCTCTCTCTCTCTCCCTCTCCCTTCCTCTCTGAAATAAAAATAAAAGTATATATTTTTTTTAAAAAAAGAATAACACAACAAGATTTGAAACCCTCTGTCATACTGAAATAATCTAAAAATTCTGGGTTTTTAGCTACTCAGTTCCTTAGTTTGCCATTTGTGAATGTTATAATCTTCCTTGATCCTTTTTCTTCTTTCTATGGCTACTTTGGTACCCTTTCATACACATTCTCTGCCACATTTGTGATGTTTATCTAGTTTAGAGTGTATGTGACTCACTAAATGTGTAGCTGAGAGGTTTTTGCAGCATTCTGATTTTTTTTTAGTAGCTGTTTTTTCAGAATCATTTCTATTTATCTCAGCAGGTCTGTAATCCACACAGGACATTATTATTTCAGTAGGACATGAAAAACAATAACAGTGGTGATCAAAAGAGCCTGAGGAAAGACATGATTTCAATTCAGAAAAAAAAAAAGCAGATGAACAGATATAATCTGTTATAACTGGAGATTGAGAGGTCATTGCAGCTGGAATGACATTGTTTTATTTTTTCCTGATTTATAAAATAACACGTGTATCACATTAGAGAGAAAAATTTAAAATATATAAAAATAAAAAACTATGGGACTTAGAAAAATATGAATATGACACCTAAAAAAAAAACACATGACACAAACTATTTCTTACTTTAAATTATTTTATTAGCACTTTGCTATATATTAAAAATACTTAATATATAATTTAAAAGTTTTATACTATTTAAATAATATGGTTTTTTTTAATGTTCTCTTTTATCAATGAGACTTCTATAGCTTTGCAACTGATTCTTTACATATTTCCAATTATTTCTAGAGGGTACATTTCTTTTTTGTAAGACTTTATTTTATTATTTTTAAAAAATATTTTATTGTTGTTTTTTTTTACAGAGAGGAAGGGAGAGGGATAGAGAGTTAGAAACATTGATGAGAGAGAAACATTGATCAGCTGCCTCCTGCACACTCCCTACTGGGGATGTGCCCACAACCAAGGTACATGCCCTTGACTGCAATAGAACCTGGGACCCTTGAGTCCACAGGCCGACGCTCTATCCATTGAGCCAAACCAGTTAGGGCACATTTCTTGAAGTGAAAAATATGAACATTAAAAAACACAGGCCCTGGCTGTTTTTGTTCAGTGGTTAGAGCATCAGCCATCAGACCTAAAGGTTGCAGGTTTGATTCCCCATCAAAGGCATGTAGCTTGGTTGAGCATGTGGGAGAAAACAAATTGATCTCTCTTTCTCTCTCTCTCTCTCTCTCTCTCTCTCTCTCTCTCTCCCCCCCCTTTCTTTCCACACTCTCTAAAAATCAATGAGAAAAATATTCTCACTCCTGGTGAGGATTAAGAAAACATGAAAATACATATTTAAGGAAAAAAGGTGAGTTACTCTTTTTTTAAAAATTAAATCTTTATTGTTCAGATTATTACATTTGTTCCTCTTTTTTCCCCCCATAACTCCCCTCCTCCCAGTTCCCACCCCACCCTCCGCCCTCACTCCCCACCCACTGTCCTCATCCATAGGTGCACGATTTTTGTCCAGTCTCTTCCCGCATCTCCCACACCCCCTTCCCCCCAAGAATAGTCAGTCCATTCCCTTTCTATGTCCCTGATTCTATTATAATCACCAGTTCATTCTGTTCATCAGTTGGGAGTCACTGGAAGCTAAAGGAGGCAAGGAAGTATTGTCCCCTAGACCCATTCAAGGGGTCATGGCCCTGCCGACAACTTGGTTCTAGACTTCCGACTTAAACTGTGAAGGAATAAGCTTCTATTGTTTTTAGTCACGAAGTTGTGATCATTTGTTACAGTTGCCTTAGGAAACGCAATATCCTCAAAAAACTAAAGTCCATTGTTATATCCGCATTTTAAGATGCTTGCTATTTAGGCTAGTGAGGAAAACCATTTTTATTATGCTTGTGGCAAAATAAATGCTGTCTTGGTCAGCGGGTCCAACAATGCCATTTGGGCAGATCCCATTGTTTACTGGGTCTTCCTTATGGCAGAAGTTTTCAAACTGTGGTTCTCTAATTTTTATTTGTGAGATTCTCCCCCATCCTGACCACTTTGGAATTTTTATTTCTCATGGAAGACATTTTCTGCCACCAAAGCCCTGACAGAGGCAAAATGTCATGGTCATTACACTGACACTGCTGCTTACTTAGACCCTCTTCTTTGTCTTGAGTGGACAAATCTTGTGAGTCCCAGCCTTATTCAGAAGGCTTACTTCCATAACTCTACACTGAATTCAGATCTGATACCATATTTCCTCTTGCTGTTGGCTATGAAAACTCCATCTCCCTGCATGCCAGGTTCCATATTAGGGCCTAATTCCTCCTCCTGATGAGTGAGCTAGGACATCTCTATATGTCCCTACATTCCCCCTTCATTTATGACATGAAGCTTCCTTTTCTTTGAAATTTAGCTATGATAATACAAATATACATAGTGTTTAGTGTTTGCTTTTAGCCAGTTTAGCTAGTGGAGAGAGAGAGAGAGAGAGAGAGAGAGAGAGAGAGAGAGAAACTAAAAGTTATTGAGATAAAAGTACGGGACATTTGCAGTGTTACTATAGTGGAATGGAAGGCATTTACTAAGTCTAGAATAACTAGTCAAATTACCTAATGCTAATGTTTGTAATATAACCACCCAAATTCAATGGCTTTACACAATAAGTGTATTTCTTGCTTATATCATTAAAAACAGATAATGGTTTGGGCAAGTGCTAACTCAGGGTCCCAGGCACCAAGATTTCACCATGTTGTTACCCTGCCATCTTGAACATATGGCCTCCAAGATCACTTTTGTAATAGAAAAGAGAGAATGAACACACAGGCCTAGAAGATGACACAATTTAACAGTGAGAAGCCAGTCACTTACTTAATCTGAAGGAAACTGGGAAATGCAGTCTTTCCTGGGTTCCTGAGAAGTGGATATCAGGCTGCGCCACATGAGATGAGATAGGGGAAGACCCCAGGAGGTGCTAATAAAACGCCCAAGCCATTGTATTTACAGCTTCCCTCTGATAGGGGCAGTCCAAGGTAGTAAAGTTTCTTAAATCCATGCACTAAGAGGAACGTAATAAGTTGAGTTCACATGTTTAGGAGAAAAAACAACCATCACCTAATATACCTCATTTTTAATCCAGCTTTGTTGTAAGGAAAACTAAGATCACAGGGGAAAAAAGAATTCATAATTCTCTTACAGTAATATAGGTTTATAAAACAATGGATGATAAGTATTTCATATCACCATTCCTAAAGGAAACTAAATATTACAACATTGCACATTATTGACATTGTTTGTTCTTCTAAAACTTTTATCATTGTCTTCAGTTCTCATCTTTTAAAATATCTTTCAAATGTATACACACCTGCTTTTAACCTGAAAGCAGAGCCTCCTGGCCAAGGTTGTCTTCATATTAAGATGCTTATTATACTTGATGTTGATACTCTTATGTATGTAAGTTTCTATAATTGAACTCTGGATATTAGAAAACCCACTAACTCAGAGTTTTCTCTTGTCCTCTTAGTGTTTCTCTACAAGTAAGCTTATTACAACGAAGCTTATTTAATTCCAAATTAGCACTGCCATTACTTTGTTAGGTTTAGAGCTGCTGCACTCAGGGCTCACACCTGCATGGACAATCTTGCATGGAGTTCTTGTCTCATAGGATGAACCTTATACTCTCTCCTCTCTGCACTTTTTTATTTGCTGACTGACATACTATTTTTAAATGAACCAATATCCTAATCAGTAATATTGCCCCCACCCAATGTAATGTGATTTCCTGATGGTTCTAGTTGCTGGGTTTGCCTCCACCAAATTGGGCTGCCTTTAATACAGAAGCCAGTCAAAATTAAGCCTGTGTTGATCACTTCCCTTTGGATGACAGAATTGGGTCTTCTGGTCATCTAACTTGGTCAATGAGATTCTTCAGGTCAAAACTCCAAACTAGTTTGATACAAAGTTTTATAAAAACTGGCAACTTCTTTTCTTAATCACTCTAGCTAAGATTTTTTCCTCCCTTCTCTAAGTTCAGTTACAAAGTTGAGTAGCTGATAACACATCTCATTTCTGAAACTCTTTAAGTAGCAACAACACTGAAGGCTGTAAAGAGAAACACGAATAAGAGTGATGTCCTATTTTGAGATGCTCATAGTCTAGAGCAGCCGTGGGCAAACTACGGCCCGCGGGCCAGATCCGGCCCATTTGAAATGAATAAAACTAAAAAAAAAAAAAAAGAAGAAGACCATACCCTTTTATGTAATGATGTTTACTTTGAATTTATATTAGTTCACACAAACACTCCATCCATGCTTTTGTTCCGGCCCTCCGGTCCAGTTTAAGAACCCATTGTGGCCCTCAAGTCAAAAAGTTTGCCCACCCCTGGTCTAGAGTAATAGATATATAAATATACTAGAGGCCCGGTGCACAAAAATTTGTGCATTCAGGGGGGTCCTTCAGCTTGGCCTATGCCCTCTTGCAGTCTGAGACCCCTCGGAGGATGTCCACCTGCTGGCTTAGGCCCGCTCCCTGGGGGATCAGGCCCAAGCTGGCAGTCAGACATCCCTAAGGCAGCCCGGCAGCCCTCGGGGGATGTTCACTAGCCAGCGGGCAGCAGGCCTAAGCTTCAGTTGGACATCCTTAGTGCTGCTGAGGAGGCGGGAGAGGCTCCCACCACCACCGCTATACTGGCAGCCATCAGCCTGGCTTGTGGCTGAGCAGAGCTCCCCCTGTGGGAGCACACTGACCATCAGGGGGCAGCTCCTGCATTGAGCATCTGCCCCCTGGTGGTCAGTGTGTGTCATAGTGACCAGTCATTCCCAGTCATTCTGCTGTTAGGGTCAGTTGGCATATTACCCTTTTATTACATAGGATAGAGTCCTGGTGCATGGGTGGGGACTGGCTGATTTGACCTGAAGGGTGTCCTGGATCAGGGTGGGGGTCCCACTGGGATGCCTGGCTAGCCTGGGTGAGGGGCTGATGGCTGTTTTCAGGCTGGCCACACCCCCTTTAGGGTGGGGGGTCCCCACTGGGGTGCCTGGCCAGTCTGGGTGAGGGGCTGAGGGCCATTTTCAGGCTGGCCAAGCCCCACCAGCGATGAAAGCTCCCAGCCTCTTTTTCTTTTATTTTACTCTGGGATTTATTTACCTGGGATTTATTTATTTATTTATAATTGAAACTTTATAGCCTTGAGAGGAGTTCAGAGCCGGCCAGGGTGGGTGGTAGGGAAGCCTCCTGCTCGCTCCAGCTCCGTGGCCACAGCCAGCTGAAAGCAGGTATCGGGTTTATTTACCTTCTATAGTTGAAACTATGTTGCTTTGAGTGGAGCTCCGAGCCAG
>NW_006300375.1:3674865-3682072 GCF_000327345.1 Myotis davidii
TGGGAAGCTTGGCTTCCTCCATCATTGGGGCAACCAAGCCTCCTGCTTGTTCCAGCTCCGTGGCTTCTGGCCGCCATCTTAGTTGGGTTAATTTGCGTATAGTTGCTCTGATTGGCTGGTGTGCGTGGCTTAAGGCATAGTAAAGGTACAGTAAATTTGCATGTTTGTCTTTTATTAGTGTAGATGTATTATACAACATTATAATTGCTCCAATAACTATTAAACAAAAGGTTACTAATCTATTTTAGAAGGGCTAATAAAAGCAAATGAATATTAAGGAATATGTCAAGTTAATAATTCTCCAACACATTCTTCCCTTATTATAAGGACTTTTAAAGTGCTTATTCATTTGAGGCCATTGTATTCCCCCCATATTTCAGTGTGGCTTCTACCCTCCAACCATACTCTGAGAGTCTAAATGTTCCAGCAAAGTTTCCTATGAGCGCCTGTGGGACAGGACCTGTTGAGTGGATGCACAGACATTGCAATCAACTTGGTTGGAGAAGAGGGAGGCTGAGGCAGGGCAGCAGCTCACAGACATCTGTGTATGATTAGGCAATACAAGGGAACCATGGACTCTCAAGAACCTATCCCCTATTTAGGAGAGTTAATAAGTTAAAATACTCTGTCCCTATATGAATCAACAAGTTGCCTTTCACATAGTGTGTGCTTTTTTTCTCTGCTCTCTGCTATTTATCATTGGTCCCTTCTGACTGGGTGGGTAAATTCAGTTGTAGGGGATGGAATAGTCTGACCTCTGAGTATGTTCTGGTTATCAAACTTCATTTTCCTATCTGGCTGTACTGGAAATAAAGAGTAGATTTGGAGTTCCATCTGATCATTGTATCTACTTAAAATTGGTCCAGAATACACTGGGCATGCTGGGCCAGAAACCTTGCAAAAAAGACTTAGGAACCAGCTTTTTGGGCCCAATTATGTAGGGAGGCAAAAGCTTTTCATTAATACAATGGTATGTTTAATAGGAACAGCTGCATGGGTCTAATATTTTCACTAGCATAGAAGTCAAACTCTGAGATTATAAGTAGGGGTTGTTTTAAGGTATTAAGTTTGTTAATTTTTTTTGGCAGCCAAAGAAAACTAATGCAGGTGGGGTGGGCGGCAGAGGAAGGGCCATAAAACAAGTAAGAAACACAAAGGTAAAAATGATCTTATTCCAAATGTTCTAATTCCGAAGTGAAAGTGGGAGAGAGGGTCATGGTTGCTCTTTTACTGTGATTCATAATATATATAAATACTTTATACTTTTTTCTCTTGTACGGATCTCATATTACTTGAAAACAATTTAAAACTCTTGTGTTGCTCTGTCTGTGGTTTTGTGGCAAAAGCAGATTAAATTGCCAATATTTTCAATTGAAACTTTCCTTTCACGAAAAAGACACATATTACACAGTGTATTTTCACAAAGGACAGGTGTGAGGTTCTCTTTGAGGTTTTTTGTTTCCTGTGGATTCCACACTAACATTAGAAATGCTGAAAAATTGTTTCCCCTGGATATTTAATAAAATTTTTAAAATCCACAGGATATGAAATCTGTCCTCTACATTTTTCACCTTATACAAATTGTGGTATTACAATTCAAGAGAGCCCTAGCTGGTTTGGCTCAGTGGATAAAGCATTTTCCTGAGGACTGAAGAAGGGTCCTGGGTTCTATTCCTGTCAAGAGCACACACCTAGGTTGCAGGCTCCATTCCCCTGGCCTTAGGGCCACATGCGGGATCGAGTGCGGGAGGCAGCCAATCGATGTGTCTCTCTCACATGGATGTTTCTCTCTCTGTCTCTCCCCCTCCCTTCCACTCTCTCTAAAAATCAGATCACATTTACTGAGCACCTACAGTTTGCCTGGCTGTCTGCATTCGGTGGTCACCCAAAGAAGTAAAGCTCCAGGCTGCCTATTTAATGGTCTATAATTATAACTGAAGTGTGTATTTAATTTACCCAGTTGGACGTTGTATTTGTTTCCTAAGGCTGCCATAAAAATTAATATAAACTGGGTGACTTACAACAACAGAATTTCTTTCCTCACCATGTTGGAGGCCAGAAGTCTGAAATTATGGTGTCAGAAGAGCCAACAGGCTCTAGTGCAGCGGTTCTCAACCTATGGGTTGCGACCCCTTTGGCGGTCGAACGACCCTTTCACAGGGGTCACCTAAGACCATCCTGCATATCAGATATTTACATTACGATTCATAACAGTAGCAACATTACTGTTATGAAGTAGCAACAAAAATAATTTTATGGTTGGGTCACACCCCAGCCCCTGGATGCTGCTGGCATTCCTTGGCTTGTGGCTGCACAACCCCAATTTCTGGCTCTTTTCTTCATTTGGCTTTTCTACTTCTCCTCGTGTGTCTTTCCTCTGTGTGTTTCCTATAAGGGCACTTGTCACTGGACTTGTTACTCTCTTGATGATCCAAAGCATCTCATTTTTAGATCTTTAATTTACTGACATCTGCAAAGACTTTTAAAAAACTTTTTAAAATAAGATCACATTCATTGGTTCTGGAGTTAGGATGCAGACATATCTTTTTGAGTGTCACTATTTACCCCATTACAATATGAATCTAAAATTCATAACATATAAATAATAATGGTAATATATTTTTATTTGAATTACATGACCCTTATAATACTTTGTTCTAAAAACAGTAGCAAAAGGAATTTCCCTCGATATGATTATAAATGTTTAAAGCCAGAAAATAATTTTTGGATTTATTTTCAATTTGGTTCATAGTTATTCATGATCTTTTGACCCCTTATAAAAAATCGTAATTCTGGGGAGTCCTTCTCTACCAGGAGCTGGACTAAAAATATGTGCCTTCTGGGGAAGAGGCTTACCAAATATCTATCTTGTAAATGGGAGAGAGATTCTGGAGATTTTGGAAAAGACCTTAAGATAAACCTATTGCCGCCCTAACCGGTTTGGCTCAGTGGACAGAGCGTCGGCCTATGGACCGAAGGGTCCCAGGTTCGATTCTGGTCAAGGACATGTACCTTGGATGTGGGCACATCCCCAGTAGGAGGCAGATGATCAATGTTTCTCTCTCATTGATGTTTCTAACTCTCTAATCCTCTCCCTTCCTCTCTGTAAAAAAAATCAATAAAATATATATTTTTAAAAAAGATAAACTTATTGCCTTTATAATCCATATGATATCAAAACTGAAAAATTAGTCATACCGTGGAGGGATGGTGAGAAAGAATTATAAGGTTGAAAATGTAAAAAATAAGCAAACAACCTTTGATCAGTAATCATACCATTATTCACCTCATACTGTTAATATTTACTACATATATTCCTCTGTCACACTGATTTGAAAGTCAAAACTAAATATTTATGCTAATTGTTTTTACAAAACTTTGCAATAACCCTGTGGCCTACAGTGGATGATGGTTAAACTATACACACACCTTAAAACTTTTGTCTGCTCATGGAATCTAGTAGGCATGACCTTATGCAGAACTTAGGCTACTTCTGTTCAACTTCTTTGCAAAATCTCCTTAAAATAACATTCCTAACATGAATTTTAAAAAATCAAGAATATATTAAGTATTTTCTTCCTGTATAAAATTTAGAAACCATACTTCACCTATCCTAAAAGAAAAAAACAAAAATAATTTTTTGTCTCACATTAGTGATAACAATGTTTTCTTCAATACCCAAATGGACCTAAAAATTTTTTTGTGGCATAAAAATATAGAAGGCCAACAAACAGAAAATCTGCCACTGTGTGTGTGTGTGAGAGAGAGAGAGAGAGAGAGAGAGAGAGAGAGAGAGAGAGAGAGAGTTATTTGAGGGACACAAAAATATGGGTGAGAAAATGTGTTCTGTTTGCTAAATCTTTCTTCTTAGAGCTCATAAATAGAATGATCTTTAGATTGGTGTACATGTGCTAACATTGTCTTCTGCCAAGTGGGAAAGAAACATTTCTTGAGCTGGTTCTCCCAAATGTTGATGGTTTATATCTAATAAAGACGTTTAGATTCCATTTCCTTTAAAATATGCATGTGACAAATACAGGATACATTTTCTTTCTTTGCCAATTCTCCTTCTATTATAAGAGCACGCCCTGATTTAAAACGCTTCTCCAAACACCAATACATATCAGGAGATTGTGCACACAAAAAGGTAAAAATAGCATGCAGCTTAATGAAATAAAGTTTCATGTAAAATAAAGTACAAAACAGTATACAATACAAAAGTAAAGACAAAAATTTTGGAGTGCAGAGACATCTGACGGACTTATAGTATGCTCAGGTTTGATTAGCCTGCCAGGCACACTTTAAGAGCCATTCCGTTGTTCAAAGGACAGATCAAGAAGCATCATGTGAAGGGGAATGGCTCTGAGTTCAGCAGTTTGGGTCAGGTGTCTGTTTCTAAACTGCATCCTTCCTATGCATGTCATCATGATGAATGCGGAGTAACTGAACACTAATTCTGTCTAAATCCAGCTGAAAAGAGTATGTGATCGTATCACAATCGAAGGCTCCTTATTTTTCAGCCTACTACTGACAGCATGACAAAAGTCAAGGGTTATCACTAATGATGAGTAACATCCTATAATAATTTCATGTGGGCTCTGCTTGAAAAAAGACAATCTATTCCAAAACTGTAAAACTCCCAGCATATTTTCCTGCAGACCTAGTCTATATCTTATTTCCTTTCATAAATCATTAGCAATAACTTAAAATTAGAGGAAATGATCTATGGATGTGAAACTCTTTGCTAAAAACTAACAATGTAAGGTCAAAGGGAAAAAAAAAAGATAACTCTCTGTGCTTCCTCTTTGCATATAACTCAAACTGAATGCAAATAGTCATTTAGGTAGAAAAATGCCATGAATTATGTACATGAGTATCAAAAAATTCAGCTTAAAGCACATGATCTTTAATATAACTTATAAAAATAATATTGTCCAATTTAAATGTTCCCTTTTTCACAAAAGGTGACTGCTTTTCAATAGTCTGGATTATCAGAATTAGATGATAGCTCAGATAAGACATTTGTCTCTGTTGCTTGTCTTAATCACTAAACGCCACCACCAATAATAATAATGAAAATTAATAATAATAATAATAATAAATGTCAAATGCAATAGAGGAGGTTTGGATTGCTTTGTTCTGTTTTGAGCAAGCTTAGCAGGCTCCAGGTTTTCTAAAGTACATATGCCATGCACTAAGTTAGTTTTAAAAAGACACTATGATTTATGGCTTCTTGTGTTTACACGGGAACTATCTTTAATTACCAATATCTGGTTGTCAGAAATTCATATATTTGTAAAAGATAAAACCAAAAAATTTAGGCTTTTTTGAACATTTGTAAGTGTCTAATTAAAACACATCAGTTACCAAAGTCACTTTAAAAAGTGACTTTGAAGTATAATACCTCCTTATCATAAAAATTCTTTGGGAGTCAAACCTTCTCTTTCAACACAACAATGACTTAACACTGAGTGAATCATATGAAAAGTTTACTAAGATCAAGAACAATCTTAGTCTGATAAATATAATGGAAAGCTAGCCAATAAATGAGATAGCTAAAATAGGTCTAAATGGAACAAATATGTGTGTGTGTTTTTAATCTCGAGATACATTTCTTTATTTTGAAATGATTTAAGAACTGCCTTCTAACAATTATGTGGGATTTGGTTAGGTTAAATGAAGTTCAATGTTATCCATGCATTTTCTCTTTGATTTTCACAGAACACAGTTGTTACTTACCTTTTCCACAAGACTAGATTTGCACAAGTTCTGAAAAGTATTCACATTTTTATAGTAAGGGAAATATTTTCATTACTCCGATATAACATAATACTAAAACTAGAGGCCCGGTGCACTACATTCATGCACTCGGAGGGTAGGGGGAGGGGTCCTTCAGCCCGGCCTATGCCCTTTCACAGTTCAGGAGCCCTCAAGGGATGTCTAACTTAGAGGAGTGGGTCTAAGCGGGCAGTCAGACACCCTTAGTGCTGCTGTGGAGGAGGGCCACTGCGCTTGGCAGCCATCAGCCCGGCTTATGGCTAAGCAGTGCTCCCACTATGGGAGTGCACTGACCACCAGGGAGCAACTCCTGCATTGAACATCTGCCCCTTGGTGGTCAGTGCACATCATAGCAACCAGTCATTCCGCTGTTTGGTCTATTTGCATATTAGCCTTTTATTATATAGGATTGTCTTATTGCTTGAAGTCTTATCAATGTATAAATACTAGAGGCCCGATGCATGAAATCTGTGCTAGGGTAGGCCCTCACAGTCCCGGCTGCCTTGGCCCTCGCAGCCTCAGCTGCTGCCTTGGCCCTCATAGCCCTGGCTTCTTCCAGAAGGTCATCTGGATGGCTGTTCTGCTGTTTGGTCTAATTAGCTCTTTATCACCCAACTAGGTTACTAAAACTTTGAGCAACAAAAATGTATTGTTCTTACTAATATTTACTGAACAATTACTTTATCCATGTATAGTATACCCTTATTTCCATAAAAATCCTCGTTTGTAAATAAATGGGAATGAGCCAATTAGCTATTAGGAAGAAGGTACAGAAGCAAACATTTAACTCCCTATTCAATGAACTTAGTACAGTCAACGAAGCCATTGGCAAATAGGCTACTTGAGAATCAACCTTTTCAGAGACTAGCAAAAATAATTAAAGCACAGGAAAGTAGTTCATTTATTATTCATATTAGTAATTTTTATTATAGATTTTTCATAAGCAAAAGTGATTTAAATAGTAAAATAAAGCCCATGAATATATTATCTAATTTCAATAATACCTCTAATTTTGTTTCATCTATTTCCTGCAGATTATTTTTATACAAAACCAAAGCATTACATTACTTCACTGTACTTACTTCAATAAATCTCTGAAAGATAAATATTCTTTAAATAAAAACATAACCACAATATGATTACGACAACTAGAAATGAATAATAATGTATTTATCTGATTAACTTTCAAATAAATTCTAATTCTGTAGAATATTCTTTTATAGGTTTTAGATGCTTTGGCTGGCATTAATTCAGCTTCTATGTGAATTTCTTTATTTGGAAAAAGAATTAGTCATCTAAACAGCACTACTAGTATGTGGTAGGTATATGATTATCTTTCTCTCTTTTATTTCAGATTGAGACCTACATGAAATAAATTTCCTAAGGTCATAATGCCAGACCCAGTTTAATTTCTGACATCTTATTACAG
>NW_006300375.1:3682101-3689604 GCF_000327345.1 Myotis davidii
CTTTCTTACCCAGATCCATATAACTTTAGGGTAGAAAAATATAAGGAATATACTAGTAAGTACACTCAAATAAATATACCAATATTTTTTCTCTTTTGAAGTAAGGCTTTATTAGATTTCTTTAACATCTGAAGCTAAATACACATAGCTATTCATCAAATGAGGGCAGATCCACAATTGCTAACAAATTCTTGCTCATAACAGGATAGGTTTTTCCAGTATGCCATGGACCTATTTCTCCTTCATGTTTAACTAGCAATTTTATTATCATTAGAATTTTGTTTATAATTTTTAATCTCCTAAATACATTTTTCTCATCCAAATCATTCTTTGCATTTCCCAGACCAATAATCAGTAAATAAGGATGGCTTAGTCAATGAGTATCTGCCTTAGTGAGAAGAGTCTCACCTCTAACCTCTACCCCAACTGCATTAAATATACCACTTTAAAAAAAAAAAAATTCATATGCATTTGAGTATGTAAATTTTGTCCTTCCTTCCTTCCTCCCTCCCTCCCACCCTTCCTCCCACCCTCTCTTCCTTCCTCCCTTCCTTCCTTCCTTCCTTCCTTCCTTTCACCTTTCTTTCTTTTCTTTTTTATTTGATACTAAACAAATTTTGTCCATCAACTCAGAAATACTTATTCACTTAATAAATTTACTAAAAAATTCTATTTAATTTTTTGTAAAATAGTTTAAACATATCTTGACACATAAATGTGGATATATATATTTTTTCATCTAGCTAAAATATTTCTGAGAGCAAGAATGTTAGAATATTAATATTTAAAATAAGTTTTGATATATAAATCTACAATTTGAAAATTGGTTCCATAATTGAGGTTGACTTCTACATGAATATGAAATGGAAGGCTTAATAGTTTGGGGACTCCAAAATGATCGGAACTATAAACACATCAGGAAAAGCACTAAAATCAAGGACTTTCACTGCTCTTATTCAACACAGTACTGGAAGTGCTAGCCACAGCAATCAAACAAGAAGAAAACATAAAAGGCATCCAAACTGGAAAGGAGAAAGTAAAACTGCCTTCTTCATTAAACTTTCTAGCTTTTGATTTGAAGTGAAGGATGTGTCACTTGAACACTTAGTGGCCATTGTAGGATCAATAATTGGCCTAATTCAGGGGTGGGCAAACTTTTTGACTCGAGGGCCACAATGGGTTCTTAAACTGGACCGGGAGGCCGGAACAAAAGCATGGATGGAGTGTTTGTGTGAACTAATATAAATTCAAGGTAAACATCATTACATTAGAAGGGTACGGTCTTTTTTTTCAATAGTTTTATTCATTTCAAATGGGCCGGATCCGGCCCGCAGGCCATAGTTTGCCCACGGCTGGCCTAATTTCAATATTGATGTGTCTCAGGGATAGGGAGATCTGAGAGGGAGACAGATGAGGAATGACCATCCTGGTAAGCAGTTAGAACATACACAACATTTACCCATTAAGTTTGCCATTTATATGAGTGTTTGTAGTTCCCCAAAATATTACAATGGTAACATCAAAGATCACTGAGCACCGATTACCATGACAAATATAACAGTAATGACAAATTTTGAAATATGTGAGAATTACCAAAATGTGACACAGAGACATGCTGTTGGAACAATAACACCAATAGATTTGATCAATGCAGGGTTACCACAACCTTGCAATTTGTAAAAAAAAAAAAAAAAAAGTGCCATGTCTGCAAAGGTTGCCTGTAGTTTGCTAGTCTTCCTTATCCACTTTTATCTCCTCTAAATACTTTCTCCTCATTAGATAGGCATTACAAATCCAAGTCTCATAATACTTTAATTTCTCTGCTTTTAGAGTAATCATCAAGCCTTAAAGTGTCCCACAAACCAACACTACGTGGCCAACAAGCATGAACTGACTCTTGCTTATTCCTTCAGGCAGGTACCAAACTAGTCTTCCCCTGGATCTCTGTATGACAACCTTACTGACTTCCTTTCAATAAACAGTCCCTGGATGCTCAGGACCTTTGCAAATGCAGTTCCCTTTATCTTATATCAATTTACTCCCTCATCTGTGCTTGTACAGGATCTCAGTTCAAATTCACTTCATTGGGAAACCCATCCTTCCCAAGGAATACAGAAAAATCTCTTTTCTATAGCACTATCTGCTTTTTGTTTCATGGTTTTTGTCCATTATAATTTCATAGGCATTCATGTTTTATTTGATTAATGTCTGTTTCCTCTCAAGAAACTATAAACTCCACTATAGTCTGTTTATATTCATTACTAAAGGCTCGGTGCACAGATTCATGCACTGGTGGTTGTCCCTCAGCCTGGCCTGCAGGGGTCAGGCTGAAACCAGCTCTCCAACATTCCCCCAAGAGGTCCTGGATTGCAAGAGGGCAGTTCTCAGGTGATGCACCCCAGAATTGGGCTCCCTCCTCTCTGGTTCCAGGTGTGTCACCCAAGAACTACAGCTCCTGTGTTGAGGGTCTGCCTCCTGGTGGTCAGTGCATGTCATAGCTACTGGTCAGATGGTCCAATAGTCAGATGGTCATTTAGGCTTTTATATATATATAGATTAAATAGCATAAATACTCAACACAGCATGTGACATTAACAACTCAATATATATTTACCTGTTGTTGAATAATAAGAATTTAATTTTTCTTTCCTTCCTTCTTTCTCCTTCTCTCCTTCTTCACTCTCTTCCTCACCTTCTCCCTCTTCTCTTTCTCTCTCTTTCTCCCTTCCTCTCCACGTTTTCTCCTCCTCCTCCTTTTCCTTCTTCTTCTCTCGCTTTTATAGTTCCCTCCTTTTAAAAAATCATCAGAAGATGTTCATTCCTATAATCTGTAAGTCATTCTAAGAACCTACAAGGCTATAATGTAGTGATTCTTAAACATGGCTGCCTGTTAGAATCACCTGGGGAGCTTTTAATAAGTACCCATGCCTAGGCCCACCGCAGACCAATTAAACCAGCATTTCTGGAGGTGAGGATCAAGCAACATTTTTATAAAGCTCCCTAGGTGATTCTAAGGTTTAGCCAGGGTTGTGAAACATGCTCTAATGGATGAAATCTGAATACCCATCTGGTCACAAAACATTCAAGCCATGACTCTTGGTGTAGGAAATTCCTAATTCTGATTAAGTGACCTTTATATTCATTCATATATTTATTCAAAACACAATTTTAAATCACGTTATTACATCTTTTATTTGTTACACTAATATTAAATAGTATATTTATTACTAACAGCAAAATTTTCTATTAGGAATTGCAAAAGACTATACAATACAGCTCGATACTGTCTAGATTCTGATTTGACTGAATCCTTTTCTCCCTTTGCTGATATCATGGGTTTAAATTACAAATTTAACCCTAGAATTTTCTCCTTGCTTATCTCTTCACTGTGCATGTTACTTGAACACGTGGTAGCCTTTCACACTGATTGCACAAATGTAGCAACCCAGACATTGTTTGTGAAAAACAAACGAACAAAAAACCCAGGCACCTCTTCTGTAAAATAGGCACATCCACACAAAAATATTTCTCCCTTACTCTGAAAGCTGTGAAGGCGAGTCTTTCTGATTGCTATAACATCTAAGGGACTAAGTAATTAGAGATGTGGCTCCAAAAAGAGAAGCTGAAGAGCTGTTGGGGCTGGGCAGGAAGAGTAGAAATATTTAAAAAGAGACATGGTGCAATCAGGAAGCGTTTTCCTCAAAGGGCAGTTGCTGCTGGAGCTACTGAGTCATCCTCACGGCATTGTCTGCCCTAGATACAGAGAACAGGAAGTGAAAGTTCAGTGTTGCTTACTGTCAATTACCATCCACATAAACAGACACAGGAAGATCAAGTCATGTTAGTTAGCTTTATTGCCCCGGGATGTTTTGATAAATATGTTAGCAATATAAATAATAAACTTGCATACCCCCAAGGCCACATTTTTGAGTTTCCTTTTTGAATTCATCTCTTTTGAAAGCACTGTCTTTTCCCACACATTTTCTTTTTGAATTCACCAACCTCTGAGCCCCTTGCGTCTCTTCACCTTCTGTGTATAGGAGGGGACACCTCATGCTCCAGGCCCCTCATAAAGGTAAACGTGGTGCCAGCGAGTAATCCCCTTGGGTCACTAATGGATATTCACACATCGGAGAACCCTGTTAAGACGCTTCTGAAGTGGAATGTGACTCCAGCTGTAGCACTTACATACTGCTCATATTTCCTCGTTTAGACTCCAGGGAGTTCAACAACTGCCTATTAGCAAGCTGACGATGGAAGGAAGCGCCGTAAATCTCCCAAGCAATGATAAAGCCGATGCTCCAGAAAGAAGCAGGCAAGAGCGAATTGCAATTAAAAAACAGAACCGTGAACTTTGGCCTTTTCAAAGAACAACACCCACAGTAAGTTAATGAAGAACATGAGAGGATAAACGAAACTGTAAACATTTCTTATATCTCCTTTCAGCTATCATCTGGGTTGCAAGCAGAATGAAAGAGGACACTAAACATCAACAACCCAAATTAGTCTCAAAGATACAAATGCCGTATCATTTTGAACTTTTTAGAACATTTGGTTTACATATAATTTGGTCACCCCTGTTACTTCAGAGAGGCAAAGAGTTTGTAACTCCTATCGTATAGGTACCGTTAAAGACGAACTCTTAAAAATAAGAGAAAATAACCTTAGGTGTCAGAGAAATCACATATGCTTTAACTGAATATGTTGGATACTTTTAAACAACATGGTGAGTTGATGGCACATGTCTTCCCATTGTTTAAGCATAAGCAAATTAAAATTTCAGAATATAAGGTAACTTTCCTGACCATATGCCAAGTAAACTGAATGGCTTTATTCATTTATAGCTAGAGGGGAATCTACCCTATGTGTGAAGAAGAGAGCTTAATGTTCAGCCTGAAGGAAAGGGGGAGGGAGATGTAATACAATTTAAAAAACCATAAGAATTAAGATATAAGAATGATGAAGAAGAACACCTGGCTTAATTTATACCTACATATATTATCTTGTTTTATACTCACAGCCTTTTGATGATAAGATTCACTCTATAGAAAGCATGGGCCATTTCAAAAAAGAAAGAAAAAACACACACAAAACAAAACATTGCCAGGTATCACTTTTGCCCTTTTGATTTATGTAAAAAAAGTATAATAATATGAGTATTTTGCTTTTGTACGTTGCTAATGTCTCATAGTACTATCATTGCATCTGTTGAAAAGATAATTATGTTCTTTATTATCAAGTGTACCTAAATAATAAAATAACATCAGACTAGATAGGAACCTCCCAGATATAGCCATACAATAGTTTCAGACCACTTTGAAATAGAAAAAAAATGCTCATAAATTTATAATTATGTCTGTAAAGCATTATCTCTAAGATATATAATTTAATTATTCTTACATTTTAAATAGCTTAATGGCTGCCTTTGTACTGCATTGGCCATAGGTGTCAACCTAGACATGTAGGTTCACAACTTACCAAGGGTACAGGAAGTACAGGTGAAGAGCACGTTTGTCCCCTGTTAAAGAATCTACCTGCTAAAAATAATCACTTTGCCTTCTTGAAAACCTTTCCCTGCTGCATGACAAATGACTTTACAAAATTTTTTGACCAAAATCTCTCAGTTGATCTGCATTAAGTAGAATTAGTGGCTGATTCTCTCTATATAATAGAAATTCCAATTCCACTGCCAGCAATTCATTAAGGTGACTCCAGAAAAATGCTGCCAACTATATTTTAAAATTGCTGGTCTTATTTACTTTGCTCTGTCTCAAAAACCAGTAAAAACTGATGATCTGCCCAAATAATCTAGATTCTTTGTAAGTTAGACAATTTCAGTTCTTAATTTTAAATGATGCTTTGTAATTAGAGAAAATGCTTATGTATGGGTTTTTAGAGATAAGTCTTTATTAATTAGACTGAAATTACAAAAAATTATAAATAGTAGAATTTCAATACTATGTACAATATATATATGCAGATATTCAAGTTTTCTTTGAATGAATTATTCAATGTGTACATCACATAATATTAATTGATATATTTGTTTAATAACAATACCCATGAGCTATGGTAGATAAACAACAGCATTAAAGAATGGCAGACTAAGGCCCTGCTGGCGTGGCTCTGTGGTTGAGCATCGACCTATGGACCAGAAGGTCATGGTTCGATTCCCAGTCAAGGCCTATGCCTGGGTTATGGGCTTGATCCCTGGTGTGGGGTGTGCAGGAGGCAGCCATTCTCATCGTTGATGTTTCTATCTCTATCTCCCGCTCCCTTCCACTCTGAAATTAATAAAACTAAAAAATAAAGTAATAAAGAATGGCAGACTCTGCAGCCAGAATGTCCCACACTACTTGGGTTCATATCCAGGATTTACTTAGTTCTTTATTTTTTATAACTTAGCTTTTTTCTTCTTCTGTAAAATAGTTTATCAATAGAGCCTACTTCATAGGATCATTCTGAGGTTTAAAGGAGTTAATACATGTAAGCGCTTATAACAGTGCCTACTACATGCATAGTATCTGTGTGTTGCTCCCCAGGCCCCCTTACAGTGCCCCTCTCTCCTTTTTATAAATATATTTCCTTTGTCTAGGTGATATCTTTTCTGAGGGATTAATATCCCTTAAGTGTAAATCTGGAAATATTGTACTAACTTTACTATAAAATAGTGTAAATAAACAGATATGGTGATTGCCCTCATGTTGTTTATAATTTAGTGAATATAATTTGAAAAAAAAACCTATGAATGCTTAATTAAGTTTGTAAGGATAGTAAAACAATAAATATACAGATAAACAAATAATCACAAGCTGTGATAAGTGATATGAAACGACAGTGAAAAACCAATGGTAAAACTAATTGACCGCCTTCCAGGAGTTCACTGGCCAGCAAAGAAGACTTAACAACAAGAAACAAAGCAGCCTCATGTTAAAAGTATTTTTATAAAGTAAAATCAAGTAATATTAACAAGAGTTAATTAACATACACACTAGCAAGAATTCTAACCTTAACAATGCCTGTTTAAATATATCACCAAATGCAAACAATTGTATGTTTAGGCACAATTTGTATCCTGCCTTTCCACGTATTTTTTGTCATATGTGTGTGTATCAAGTTCTACAAAGCTTCACAATTACATTTGAATGGCTTCCCAATATTTCATCAAATGGCATATGTATTCTCTTAAGTTGGACACATATGCTAGTCTTAATATCTTACTTCTGCATAAGTAATGATCCAATAAAATAATTATATTGATTTTTTAATCTTTTTTATTTCTACAGAATTCTTCTAGAAAATATTTTTCTTATTTTGAATAGTCTTCTTTGGATCTACTTTAATAAGTGAGATTATTGAGTCCAAATGCATGATTTATTTTTTCTGACCCAACTTTTCTTTCAAAATTAAATTAATATTAATGTGTTCCAATTTTAAAAATATTTGATTTGTGTATAAAAATTCAAGCAATCGCCCTAGCTGGTTTGGCTCAGAGGATAGAGC
>NW_006300375.1:3689772-3699694 GCF_000327345.1 Myotis davidii
AAAAAATTCAAGCAATCAAAAAATGTATAAAGTTAAAAAAAATCCTAGATGAAGGTAGCAGACACCCGATCGGCATCGTCAAGGCAGCAGGGCTCTGCTCTGCTCCGATGTGGTCTGGACTCACACACACTTCTGGGTGCAGCAGATCCCAGGCTGAGATGGGGCAGGAGGACGAGGTGCTGACCCAGTGGCAGGCAGCTCAGCACCAGTTTGCAGAGAATACTGAGAAGTCAATGTGCATCTTGGAAATGTCTCTATCTCCCGGAAGCAGGAGAGTGCACACTTTGTGGAACCATGGCCCTTCAGGCATTCAACACCTTCTTCAGTGTCCACAGGTGGAGAGGGTCCTCTTGGTTTCTGCTGAGGTGCCCGGGCAGAATGTGAATGAAATGGGGCCACAGTTCAGTGTGTTGCTGCCTGAGCCTGGGGTGAACTACTGCCCCTAAGTGACACTCCCTCCTTCCCAAATGATTTCCTGTCATGGAATGTCTCCTTCTCAACCACGAATGATGATTTTCAAAGGGCCCCAGATGATGTCCTTAGGAGGGTCCAATATTCCAGGGTGGTCATGACCTTCAGTGAGAATCTAAGCATTCCCCTCAATGGGCCACCAGTCACAGCTCCCAGTAAGATCCCACATTAGGACACCAACAATGCCTTATTCTGGCCACCCTACAGTGCCTTTTAATAGAGACTCCTAACACCTAAAATGTTATTGCCCTCAGCCATGCCTTCTGCTGAGGGCAAGGCAAGGCTGTCCTCTTTGGCTCAGATGTTGTCCCCTAGGGATCCCCACAACTGTGGAATCCCCCCAGCTGGGTCCCCATTATTGCTGACTTTAGAATCCCAGGACTCTTTTGTTAGCCAACGAGCCTCCCAGGAAGACCCCTTCCTCCCTGGGCAACCCATACCTGCTCCACAAAGTGCAGAGCAGACGTGCAGGGCCCTGGAAAGACACCCAGGAGGAGAGCCCTGGTTGCAAGGCCTGACGGCTGCCAATAGGAGAACTGTGGCAAAGCTTACAGTAACGCTCCCTTCTGAGTCACCAACACAAACACACAGCTGAGAGGGTCTGTAAATGTGAGTAGGAAGGTGGGAAGTGGTCTTTCTTCCATTCTAATGAGCTTGGACGACATACGCGGATACACACCAGATACTGAACACAGTATCATGAGCCTACATTGATACATCATAATTACCAAAGTACTCTCTCTTTTGAAGAATAATTTTGTTGGATACCTTAAACATTCCACTCCATTCTCTTCTTGCATGCATAGTTTTTACAGTTTCTGAAGAGAAATTCAATGTAATTTTCCCCCCGTTCCTCTATAGGTAATATAGTTTTTTTCCCCCTTGGCTTCCTTAAAATTTTTGTCTTTGATTTTTTAAAGTTTAAATATGATGTGAATAGGTATAGAATTTTTAGTATTCATCATTCTTAGTGTTGCCTTTCTTTCTCCCTTTCTCTCTCTCTCTCTCTCCTTCTTAGTGTTGCCTTTCTCTCTCTCTCTCTCTCTCTCTCTCTCTCTCTCTCTCTCTCTCTCTCTTTCTTTCTACATTTCAGTTTTGGAGGTTTCTATTTGCATATCTTTAAGCTCATTGATTCTTTCCTCAGCTGTGACCAAGTCTACTGATGTGCCCATCAAAGGCATTCTTCATTTCTGTTAGTCTTTTGATTTCTAGCATTTCCTTTTGATTCTTTCTTAGAATTTCCATCTCTCCGCTTATATTACCTATCTGTTCCTTCATGTTGTCCACTTTTTTGAGTAGAGCTCTTAGCATATTCATCGTAGTTTCTAACATTTCCAGTGTAATAATTTCAAAATCTCGGCTGTACCTGGTTTTGGTTCTGATGCTTGCTTTGCCTCTACAGAGTCTTTTGTTTTAAAAAAAAGTTTTGCTTTTTTACCAAATCTTGTAATTTTTGTGGAATGCCAGATAGATTATCAGGTAAAAGGAACTGAGGTAGATAGGCCTTTAGTGTGAACTTTCATGTCTTTCTGTCTAAGACTTGGGTTGTATTCATGTTTGCTATAGCTGCAGTTTCAGAGGCTAAAATGTCCTTTAGTTTCCATGTTTTTGACTACCCTGTGGTTTTGGGTTTACCCAGCGACTCTTTAAATAAGGCCGGAGGTTTGAACTCCTTTAGGTGTATTCCTGTTATTATAGAAGAGCCTTGTTGATATGGTGCGTAAGATGAGAGAGAGGCAAAGTGATCTATAGTCCCTGATTAGGTCTCATTCTTTTAGTAAACTTGAGTTGGGTATTTCTCTTCTCACATATCAAAGGCTAGAGTAGGCTTGTGTTTGGTTATTTCCCACCTTGGGTAGGCTCTAGTAAAACTCCATGCAGCTCGGTTCCATAGGGTCAGTCCGCCCTTGTTGAGACAGAGAGCTCTGGAAATATTTCAAAATGGTAGTTTTTCCCGCTCCCCCTGCTGGAAGCATGAGGTATTTTTTTCTCAAATTTTCACAGTTTGAACCTGACAGAGCAACTGAAAGTAAAAACCTTTAAAGTGTGGGCTCACACGGCACTGAGAATAAGCCACCCCTTAGTTTTGAACTCTTCCTGTCCATCCAGCAATTCATCAGATAATTTAGTCTTCCCACTGAGAGGGGCTCAAGTTGTGGAGATCTGCTCCGTGGCTCCTCCAGTTTTCAGGGTAGCACGGAGGCCTGAGACCTCCGTTCCCTGACGTATTTAAGAAGAGTTGTTAATTTTCCATTTGTTCAGCATTTCTCATATCTGGATGGGAGTGATGATTTCTAAGCTCTTTGCATGTTGGACCAGAAATCAGAAGGCAAGTGGCCCATATTAAATACTCAACACATATTGTGCTGCTTCTCCTTTATTTTGTTATTATTTTTATACATAGCTATCTTATTGTTGATAGGCTAGCCTTTTGTTGTTTTAAAGAAAATTCTCCTATTTGATACAGCCTGGTAAAAAAGAAAAGTTAGCTCAGCCGGTGTGGCCCAGTGCTTTAGAGTCGACCTATGAACCAGGAGGCCACGGTTCGATTCCCAGTCAGGGCACATGCCCGGGTTGTGGACTCAATCCCCAGTGTGGGACATGCAGGAGGCAGCTGATCAATGATTCTCTCCCATCATTGATGTTTCTATCTCTCTCTCCCTCTCCTTTTCTCTCTGGAACCAATAAAAATATTTTTTTAAAAAAAGGAAATTTAGATACCCTTAACAAGTTAAAATTGAATGAATTTTTGCCTCACATGCCTTAAAACGTGTACCTTGTTACTAAAATGATGAAGTGCAGGTTGTTTGTGTGGGAATTCTTGATCTTCATTATGTGGGAAAAGCTCTCATTGTTTGAGGAACACAGTTAGCACCATTAGTGCCTGAGTAAATGAAGTCAGAAGTTAGAATCCAGTGTACTAAATCTATTGTTTTATTATGAATGTTCCTTTTCCAAATAGAAATATCTTTGTAGCCCAAAGCACAAGTTTATACTCAGACACTCTACCCTCCAATCTCCCCCCCCCCCGACACACACAAAAGGGGAGTGAATTAAACTCTTTATATTCGGCTTATATTTCCTATTTATTTTTAATGAGTTAGATCTCTGTAATTTGTGACATACTTTTAAGACCTTTCATCTTAGATCTATGTCTCTTAATTCTGAGTTATCATCCAAAGTCCACATCCTCATCTCAGAGTTAAAAGAAAAGAATAAATCCCTAAACCTCACTTGGTGAAAAGCAGCAGGTGCTGTGTTCTTTGGTAGACCCATTCTTCTCTTTCAGGAGTTGAGATTCTCAGATCTCAGAATGCCTCATTTCTGCCTAATCAATAAACATGGCTTCTCCTGACATGTGTGTTCCAATAAAACCAGACTACAGTGTGTACACTCAAGATTGCTAGCACATGTCAAGTGTCTTTAGCATAGAATTATCCTGGATTGATGGCTCTACTGAGCTGACACACTAATTTTCTTCCCCATTAAACATCTCCCCATTTTGCAAGCATCCATTTCATTGATAGAAGCCTGCCACATTTAAGTATTCCATTTAACCCCCTATTGTGCATTGAAAGGTATATGAATTGTTTCCTAAAAAACCTATTTTTGTTTTCTTCATAGTGATAAGGTAAACATATGTTGTCTTTTTAAATGCCATACATATCCTAACAAATAAAATAGGCTCATTATTTTGGGGCTGGCAGCTCTGTTTGTTTAAAAATGTAGTAAGAAAACAGGCTGTGTTGATTCAATGTACCTTTCTGGTGCAAAGTCTACTGAGGCATCTGTTCTAAGACCAAGAAAACATTTGAAGCTTTCAATCTGGTTTTTCAGACAGCTGAACTAGTTTAATTTACAGGTTTACAGAAAGGGATGGAGAAAAGAAATCTATAAAGAGTTTGGTCAACATTTCAAAAATACATCAGATATTTCCTCCTTGGCTTCCTAACAATGTATGACATCAATTGTGACAATGTTTCCGGATTCAGTAGGGATAGAAGTAAGCACTGGAAAGCTTATTTTTGATTTATAAGAGCAAAGGAATGCAAATGGATATTAACATATATGTGTGTGAACAATATAATAATATAATATTGGTATGAACAATATATACCTATCCATGTATATACCTATTTAGTATGCTACATGGACATACTAAGTGTAACCATCTATACTAATAATAGAGGAATATACAAATTGTCTGGGACACTGTCACAGTAACAGTAACGACTGAATAGCAGGCTGCATGGGGCCACAAGGACAGCAGGAGGGGTTAGTGAGGGATGACCAAATGACTGAACAGCAGGCTGTGTGGGGTGACCAGGCCGGCAGGGGGGCAGTTGGAGGCAACTAGGCCGGCAGTGGGGGAAGTTGGAGGAGACCAGGCCGGCTTGGGGGGGCAGTTGAGGGTGACCAGGATGGCAGGGGGGCAGTTAGGGGCAACTAGGCCAGCAAGGGGGGGCATTTGGGGGTGACCAGGATGGCGGGGGAGCAGTTAGGGGCAATCAGTCAGGCAGACAGGTGAGCAGTTAGGAGCCAGTGGTCCTGGATTATGAGAGGGATGTTCCACTGCCAGATAACCCCTAAGGGGTCCCAAATTGGAGAGGGTGCAGGCTGGGCTGAGGGGACCCTTCCCCTCACACCTGTGCATGAATTTTGTGCCCTAGACCTCTAGTTTTATATATTTTGATTGAGAAATGGTTTTGAAAATAGAGATTATAGGTAAGTAAACAGATTACAATTTAATTCAGTTTTTGAAATAGAACCAAAAGTTGATTAAGTTATCAAAATGTGAAAACATCTCAATAGACAACAAACAATGCAGCTGATTATTATATTGAAGTTTTAAAATTTTGACTTTTTCTGATCTTATGATTGACATAGAAAAATTACTTATATTTTGCTTTTCATAAAAATGCTCTGTGCCATGAAAATAGACCATATGGAATGAGATTATTCTTCATACTGTTTGGATAAAAGGAAAGAACAACTTGCAGAGAGAGAGAGACGAGGAATCAGCAATGGGGAGAGGAGTATATAAAAGGAAACAATAGAATTCATAAAGAGAGAAAGGATTTCTGGGGCTGTTTTGTCATTGGACTCCCATTTTTGGGTGGAGTGGGTGATCCACTATTTTCCCAATACTTTCTTTCAGTTGAACAATTATTTTCAGCTGGATCACAGTTACCTTGCTCTACGACAGGTCAAGGAGGGACTCAAAGGCCTGGAGGAGCCAAGCCATGATTTTAACAGGACCAGGCTTTGTGTTCTGAAGCAAAGATCTAGAGCAAAACTAATCTATACTCAAGTGGGTCACAACTGCCATTGTGTCTTTATTAAAAATATATCCTCATAGACTGAATCAATTGGATATATATATATATATACACACATATATGTATTTACATTTATTTTCATTTTTTTCAAATAAGAACTTTTTTCTAAGATAAAGCTAGAATTTAAGTAACTTATTAATAGTGCAGAATGATGACAATTTTGATAGGAAAACAAGTTCCACAAATATGAAATCAAGATGATATTTAATCTAATAATAAAATATAAGAATTTCCATAAAAGGTCTAGTAAAATAATAGACATTATAAGGATTACATCATGCAAAAATACTAGAAAAATATCAGCAAAAGGATTCAAACCAGTTACTTTGCCCTTGTCGCCAATAATCTAATCCACTATTTTAAGTACATATTTGATTTGCAAACATATGTGTCAGAATATTGTACAATGTCTGCACAATTAAGAAAAATAAAATCAGCATCAATTGAATGTCCACATAATCTAATTAAGCTAAACAACAACTCTACCTGATTAGTAGTATTATTATGCCCAAGTTTTTGAAGAGGAACCTAGAGAAATGGCTCCTTGTGTAACTGGATTCCAAGGCCTGCACCATGTGGCTGTAGGTTTTTGTTTCCATTGCACCAGGTGAGAAACAGTACATTACAAATTTTTTTTTGAAAAGTATTTACTTTTCATTTTATATAAATACCAAAGAAATGTAATATTCAGAGAAAGTTTTGAAAGAACCTTAATTGTTTGGGGGAGCACAGATCAGCTCGATATGACCAATAAATTCTTTTAAATAAGCAGACCCTATAGGTCACTTTATCAGACAATTACCTGACTGTCCAACAAAACCTCCTTCTTAAACATTCCAATATGTTGTTAAGAAAAAGATATGAAGTGTGATGTTAAGTATTAAAACACTTAAAAGCATGCCTGCACTTCTTTGGCAAATGGACGTGCCATTAATGAAGGTATATAAACTTCAGAAAATAAGAGCAGAGTGTGTGAGGAGAGATTTACTTCAAGTGAAATCCTCTGCCCTCAAAGGGTTAAATGTTAACAAAGTTAAAAAGCAGAAATCAGGCTCCTATTAGTCTTGAACACTAATCTTGTTGACGGCCGAAGTGTTTCCTTATTTTATCCATATTTATTATATTGAAGGTGGGTTATATGGTGGTGACTAATGACCAAACATCTGGACCTAGTGACCCTTAAAACCCTCTAGCCATTGCTGTTCACAATTAAATACCACATGACTAAAATGATATTTTGGCTTGATCAGGACAAATTAGTGTGGCAAATCTAAATAAGTAGACTTGCCTTTAGCTTTGCAGATATCACAGCCTATAGAAATTTTAAAATTAAAAAAAATGAAATTTTGTATGACTCACATATCTCATTGTCATTATAGAACTAAAAAAAGTAAAATGGATTTTTTTTTGGAAGAAAAGGAATAAGTATTCTGGTGGATTGATCATTGTGGGTATGAAGAACATTTGTTTCAGAAGTTTTACCTCCCAGAATTTTGATTGAGCTGTGGGAAATGGGATTACTTCAGGTTAAATAATTGGCAAACCTCATTTCCAGAGTAATTAATTTTATCTGCAGACAGATAGCTAAAGGGAAGAGAAACTAAATGTCACCATCATCATAAGAATTATTCAGTAAGAATGAGTAATTTTGTCTTCTTACAGGTTGAAAGGCAAGAGAGGCAATATAGAATAATACTGGTCAACAAGAATAAGTTGGAATGGTCAGAGACACACACAAAAAAGTGGGTTACATAGAATGCCTGAGGCTGTGTAAGTACCCAATGGAAGGGTTTCCATGAAATTCTGTTTGAACTCTACAAAGTTTGCCGATCTTTCTCTACTCTGGCTAAGAGAGGAGGTGGAGTAGTGCTGGGGAGAGGTGGGCAAAGGTGGTGAATGCCACTCCTGTGACTGAGTCCATGAGAGATGAAGCCTTCATATTTGACTTACATATTAAATTCAAGTCTATCTCTTATTATGACAAGGTCATATAAAACCTTTAATTTAAAAAAGTATCAGAGATGAAAATCCACAAATCGTGTTGACACACAGCCTCTACGGATGAACCCATGCCACCTATCTAAAATAAGAGCACAAAAATACTGACAGACCACAAACCAGCAATAATCAGCCCTCAAACTTCGTGATGGTCTGAAGTGGACACCAAGAGGGTTTAGAGAAGAAAGGAAAAGTATCATGGGGAATTCATATAAACTGTATCTGGGGGAAATGTTCAGGTATAACTACCCATTTGGAATATGGGAAAGGAGAAAAGAAATCCCTGACCCCTGTGGGAAAAAAGAAATGCCAGCTCAATTTTAAGAACATAAAATGCAACACAAGCTTAAAAACCCTTCTTATAGAACTTATATCAGATACTTGAAAAAGATTTTCTAAAAAGTACTCTCAACTCCAGAAGAAATGCTAAGCAACTTGAAATCAATAAAACAAGGATGAGATAGTGAAACAAGAGAGGGATGTAAATTAGAGACTATGAAATCAAGGGGAAAACTGAGAATCAAAGCCATGTCATTAAAGAATTAACAATTAAGAGGCCAATAATAAAGCAAAAATATGCATATCTAAAAACTAAAATAATGACATAGAACAGACAATTCTTTAAAGTAGTTAAAGATCGTTTATATTGGGTACAGAGTTAAATTTTTAAAAAACTAATGTTCCTAAACTAGAGAATGAACCATTATGCAGCAAGTAGTAATCAGATATAAAAAATAAGAATGTAAGATTCTCAAAGATAAACCTGTAGAAACTGAATAGAAATAAGTAACACAAGAAATTTTATATCCTAAGATCAAGTAGACAAATGAAAAGATAGAGATGTATATAGTAATTAATAAGGTTGATCCAAGTATATATATACATGAGTGAATAACCATGGCACTAGAGTAAAACTTTTTAAAGTTATTTTACATTTTCAAAAAATAGTATATTCTTGACAGAGTATTCCAAAATGTGGTGTAGAACAAATAGGACTCAATGCATGTGCACACACACACACACACACACACATATTTAGTATGCAGAATAGATACAAATGAAAGTACTACATATAAAATACATATGAGATAGACTAAATTGGGCTCAGATGAAAAATTCAGAGCCTTACACATTAATGCTACTTACTTTGATACACAATAAATCTAAAAAATTAAATATTTAATAGAACAAGATAGAAATAGACTGCAAAAATAAACCTAAGGAAAGATAAAAGAAGGGTATAAATAACAAAAGCAGTAACAAACGTATCAAAAAATAGAAAAAAGTAAAAAAAAGTGAAGAGAAATTTTTTGGGTAAAATTTAAAAAATAATAGGAGCCCTGACTGGTTTGGCTCAGTGGATAGAGCGTCGGCCTGTGGACTGAAGGGTCTTAGGTTCAATTCTGGTCAGGGGCATGTACCTTGGTTGCAGGCACATCCCCAGTAGGGGGTGTGCAGGAGGCAGCTGATCGAAGTTTCTCATTGATGTTTCTAGCTCTCTATCCCTCTCCCTTCCTCTCTGTAAAAAGTCAATAAAAATATTTTAAAAAATAATAGGAGAACACAGAATTACAATTTTTTTATAAAAAGTGTAAAAAGGTACAGGCAGAAGTAGTTTAAACACTTTTTAGTATGCATTTTGCAAAAGTGTAGATTACAAAAGTACAAAAAAACTAAAAGAAATGATGTCTATAATAAAACCCAAACAACATAAAATATTAGAAAACCAAAATAACAAAAATGACTTTAGGAAAAATAGAAACATTGGCTAAATTGAACAAACCATTAACTGTGAAAACAAATGCTCACAAAGTCATACGCTAATCATCTTCCAAAGTGGTAGGCTTAAACAATTTCCCAGGTAACTCTTGTTAATCCCTGGAGGAACAGACAATGCTGATCTTGTTTTCCAGAACATGAAGACAGTGGGTAAGTCAGCATAACTCTGACTATAAATACATATACAGATAGATTTTTTTAAAAATTTAAAGAAAATTTATATGTGACAGTATTACATAATTTCTCCTGTTGTCTGAAATCAATTTTCAAATAACAGAATCAATTCTAAAGTATCCCTAAAAAGCATCAGTGCTAACTCTTGACTTTAAGGTTCA
>NW_006300375.1:3699757-3716851 GCF_000327345.1 Myotis davidii
TTTTTTTCTAACGCAAGCTAGATCAAATTTGTATAACATCAATAGGAAAATGAATACTTTTTTCTACTAGTTTTGCATTTGGAGGTTATAAGCACACACACATTGCTATTGCTGTGTATAAATGTATTGAAACTGATGATTATTGCATCAAATTCAAAACTCAGTAAGTTAAATTAACAAATGCTAGTTCCATAATCATCCCTCCCTGTTTGAATATTTTATATTCTGTAGGGAACTAACTAGTGAATATTTAAAAACAATGCATCCTCAAAAGGCATTCTTTAAAAATAGAGATTATAAATAACATTTGAATTAAGAGAAATATAAAATTATCAAAAGAGGCCAAATATCTTTATGATGAGGAATTAATGGATTTTTGAATTTTCAAAATTTTAAATAACTGTCCCAAAGTAGCTTTATTTGATCAGATAGTAAATCACATCTGGTAAAATAAATAAATAAATAAATAAATAAATAAATAAATAAGTAAAATAAAAGCAAAAAATTTCACGAGAAATAATTTCCAATTTTTGAAATGTGGTTATATTTTCTCAATAAGTGAGTTAAGCAGTCACCATTTGTTGATAAGCATCATATGGGAGAATGGAGAGGTTTGCCATAGTCGGAAAGTAAATCAATCATAGGTTTGCAAATAGAATCCACATGTGCAGACCTGCAGAGCTGGTTGAGCCACCGGCCAACACTCTCTCATCACACTATATTAGCTCCGTTCCTGTCCGGGGAAGATTGTTAATGGTGAGTCTGATTACACCATGAAACCCTATCCCAAGGGAACTGACAGAAACGCCATCTCACGTGCCATTTAAAATAACTTTAGGACCTGGAGGATATCATCTGGTGTTAAGATGTAAATAAAGGGCTTGATTATCCTGAGATATTAACAAAATCCACCCAACCTAAGTAAGCACCTTAAGGTTTTTATTTTTTTTTATTTTTTTTTTAGGAATGGCCCCAAAAATGACCTAGCACCATGAAGTACAATAATTTGAAGATAATTAATTTTTACTTGGGAGATATTTGTTTCTTTGTATTGGTAGAAGGGTGCCAAATTGTTGCTATTCTTTGGCTACAGCAAAAATGTATTTTATCTTGTATTCCTAGATGATACTTCATTCATTCATTCTTTAATTAGTAAATAAGCTGAGGACCCAGCTTCTTCAAAGTCCTGCTATCGTACAGAAGAGGCTTTTCCTACATCACAGCACAGAGACAGTCATGCCATATCAATGCAGACTTTTCTAGTTGCAAATGATGAAAACAACCTAAACCAGCTTAATGTCCATTAGCAAGAATAGTTGAAATACCTAGGGATGCAAATGGCTTCAGGCAAAGTTAAAGTCAGATGCTCAAATACTATTTTAGCATTCATTCTCTCCCTCTTGACTTCTTGGCTACTTTTTAGTGGCTTCACTCTCTGGCATGCTCCCAATAAACGGTGGCAAATATTACCTGCAAATTTACATGATGCTTAGCAAGCGTGCTCTCAGATACTAGACCCGTTCTTTTCAAGTGTCTTAGGTCAATTTCAAAGTGGAATCTGGTTTTTACCACGTGGGTTATTTGTTCTTCCTGGGTCATTCATTGATTTAATGGAGTAGGTAACTTTTTGGCCTGAGTTTTAAAATGCAATGAAGATGTTTAATTTTTGGACAAAAGTAGTAAGAGGTGACAGCAAGAAGAGAAACTTTGAGTAAAAGCATAGAGAAATTAAACAGTCTGGGAAGTTATTTGTTATGAACTGATCAAGCGATAAACCTTAAATCCAGATCATAGTAGTACTCACTATGTAACTATCCAGATCATAGTAGTACTCAATAAAAGTTTGTTGAGTGAATACAAGTTGAACAATTTTCAAACCAAATTGGAAGAATCCAGTGTGAAACTAGGGAGGAGGAAGAATAGACTTTTCCGCCCCTTTGGGTGTTTGGCAAATATGTTGATGCTTTTTTGCAAAATTAAAAGGTGAGTTTTCAATTGGAGTATCACAAAAGCTAAATAAACTTTGCCTTTGCTAGTAGTGTCCTTCTCTTACTAAAGATATCCTTCCCTAACCATATCTTACCACCATGGGTGACAAAGAGAAGAAACAAAGATGAGAAGAGGAGCATTTCAAGATTAAAAACTTTATATGTTTTCTCAGAACCCTATGGTGAATTAAGAACACATTTTCTTCAATATTTATTAGTCATCTTCTGTTCCTTCATATGTGTGTGCATAGTTTTCTAATAAAAATTATCATGTTATTATTTAATCTCCATTTAAAAACAAGTTATTTTAAAAGCTCTCTTTTAATATTATATTTTCACAATATTCTATTACAATTAATGTGCACTTGTTAATATAACTAAAATATTTTCTCATTGAGCCCATGAGTATAGTGAGGAAATGGACTAAATAAATAAATAAATAAGTAAATTTTCTGACTTCTTTGTTTGGGTCAGTAAATGCACAAGTATCTCAAGTTTGTAGGCAGGCTATACATGGAGAGAAAGAGAAACAGTGAGGGGCTTGCATATGTATTTGGAATTAACGGTGTACTTTGTGAGGTGAAGTATAAAACCATGTATAAGTCACACTGCATCATGGCCATGGCACTAGGATATAAATTAATCCAAAATATATCTGATTTTCAGTTTTGTCATTTTTAAAACTAGTTTTACTTTGGGCAAATTAGTTAACTTTCTGAAATTTCTTTATCAGTGAAATAACAATAAATGATCAGGGCAATTGTGAAGACTAAATGAGAAAAATGTATGTAAACCACACTGCCTTAGGTCTTGTACACACTAAATAGGTGCTGCATAAATATCACTATCATCTGAGAAATCTGTCTTTGAGGAAACAAAATAGATCTCAGGTTACAACAAAATCAGTGAAGGTAACAGTGTATGTCAATATAGAAGGTGTTGGCTGGAAAAGCAGTTACTCAGTCACAGATGTTTTGAGAAGGAACTTCACTGGCAGTTCTCACCTATGTCCAGTGGAGCGGAGATAAGGATGCGAACTGTTTAGTCAGGAGGCTGTTACATGTTTATGTGGAGGTGATCACATTTGCTTGTCCGAGAGCAGTTCCAGTACACACTGGAACATCTCTCTGTCATTCCTAAATGCAAACTGGTGTCAGCAGACTTGACTGGGGTGCTTTCAAAAGGCAACTTCCAATGTCCCACTTGATATCTCCAGAGTACAGCTAGATAACCCACACTGTGAGTAAGCTCCCTAACTGATCTAACTGTGCATCCTAGTGTGCGTAGATGGCATGGGTGCTGCTCTCTGCTCTGATTTTGTGCTTATCACTTCGAGTTATAGTTTGGTTCCCCAGGCCCATCTCCTACAGAAAGAAAATGAGCTGGTTATCTGGTCAATGTTTTCAGTGTCAACTGTATTTCTTCCTGTAAATTTACCATTGTCATTCTGGCTTATCCAGAGTTTACTGGGAGCTAGAAAAATATATTTGCTATAGACTACTTGTGGTGTGTTGAGGAAATAAAGTTTCTACACTTCCCAATTGTGAATATCAGACAACTCCTTTAGAGAAGTATCAGGATGTGAGGACCCAGACGGCATAGCGGCCGTCTTCTCAAAGATCAACAGTGCTGGTCCTAGGGACTTCATGTCCTGTGTTTATATACACACCGTGTGCTTTTAGTTAGTGATAGGAGTCACTGAATGCTAGTCTACAGGCCTGACCCAGTCATTCAGTGACTGATTTCCTTGACAAAATGCAAGGGAATTTCAAAAATGAAGGCTCTTGGATGGATATTACAGGATATTGCTGTCATCCCCCTGTCCCTAAAATTGTCTTTGTGTGGTGACAGGGCAGTCAGCTGAGAAGTGGCACTTTATCCTTCAGGGTTAGCTTTGCTGCATCAGGTCTCAGTGATCTGGTTAGAGCCTCCAGATATAAATCTCCTTACTTTAGGAGAAAAAGAGGAATTCTTTCTCTCACTTGCTCATTTTTGTTGTTCAACAAGAGACTCAAGACCATTAAATAATACTTAAAAATAACCCTGCTGAATCAGCAAAAAATCCTTGTATTGTCAGCACAAGGCTTTGGATGGGCCACATGATTGTATAGACTGGTGAGGTAAGTCCAGTGTGCTGCACTGGCCACTGGAGGCATGTCTCATGGTGTATCTTCTCTCTTGAATCCCCGAGAGACTAGGTTTACTCTGAGGACAGTATCATTTGCTTCTCTTTCTATCTGGAAAAGACCATTGTTCTGGTGTTTAATTAAAACCAGACTCTTTTCAGCATGGCAAAACCAGCCCCAGAAAGTATCAACGTTAGAGATTCTACCATTGTAAATGTATTTTTGTCATAAACCCTTGCTAAGTTCCCTAAACTAACTTCATTATTTCTGGTGTGACAACATATGAAACTAAACTTACCCTGCCCAGTACTTATTTTCTGAAGGTCTCATTCCAGTTGTAGAAGAAACCAGTTTTAAAAGCCTAAGAAGGACTCTTTTATGAGCATGTAAGGTGCCTACCGGCAGGCTGCCAATAATCCCAAAGCAGCATACAAGCTGGGCTTCTAAAATTTCTTTTCCCTTTAAAATTTGCTCTTATGTTCAATTTCATATATTTTGGGAAGTGTCCCAAACAGAGTGATTTTCCCCTGGATCTGTGCTCTCCTAAGTGAAACCTGAGTGGAGGTTGTTATAAACCAGCTGATAGGAAAGTGAAACCATGCCTCTTCCTCACTGTGCAGTGACAGGTAGAGAGCAACCCTGGCCCCTGCTTCACTGTCATGAGGGTTGGCAGTTGAGGCCTGACTGGCAGAGTTAGGTACAGCAGGTCCACAGTGAAACCTGACCAAACTCTATGCTGTTCATGTGAATGTGCACCCCGTTTGTACTCGTATACTGTGGTTTCATTGGAAGAAAACAGGGGCTTTTCTGAACAGTGCCTTGGCATCTTTCGGCCCTGAGAAGAAAAAAGTGTGTGTGTGCATGCGTGCGTATGTATGTGTGTGTATGCGTGTTTATGGCATGCTCATGCCTTTAACCTCCTTCTTATTCCCAGCCCAATGCCAAGATTTGGAGGGCTCACAGTTTTACCAGGCCTTGTGTCAGTGTCTACATGGGCTGCCTCAGTTATTGCTTCTAACAACCACTGAGAGGCATTATGAGCCCTGTGTCACAGGGAAGGCGACGGGAAATGAAATGAGTTGCCTTGGAAGCTGAGCTGATATTTGACTAACTCTGCCCAACTCCGGTGTTTATATATCTATCTCCAAACGTGGTAAAGACCAAGCCTCTTAAATTAATGAATGCTTTCTGAAAGGAATTCTATGAGTCAAACACTAGAATAGAGGAAACCTAATTTTTTTCCCCCCTTCAAGGTTGCTGGTGCCAGGGAATATGGCAGGACATTTGTAAACAATTTGTACAATATCTTAATGATCGAAATCACAACACAAGCATGATTGTTTTCCTTAGAATGTGAATGAATTGAGAAAATGATATTACTAACTTTCAGATACATAAACATCCAGTTATACATCTTATTGATTAAATATGAAAATGTCCTTAGGAAGGTCACAGGTTTAGCAAAACTGAGGCAAAATTTTATATATTATATTGCTCCATTATTAAAATATGTATTTAAATTTCAATTGAGAACTGATCCAGTTTATAATTCCTCTATGCATAAAATGGACTTAGTACCTAAATGCATTACTATATAGTCAAAGAAAAGAGATATGTTTATAATATGCAAGTTGTAAATCCTTAACACCATTTCTATATTGAATTATTTTTTTATAATTATTAACCTTCATAATTCTAGAAATCAGCAAAAAATTAAAGCTATGTTAAAAATCATATTTACAAGTTCATTTGCGACAGCATTATGACCATAGGTTATTTTCTGTTATACCACAAGAGCAGGTACCTAGGTATTCCCTTGATGGTGAGACTAAAATGCTACTTAAATGTGGATAGAGTGGCAACTGGGAAAGGAAAAGTTTTGCCAGTGGCAAGCTGACTGGGAGCAGGCTCGCCAGTGGTTTTACTGCCTTACCTTCCAAGAACATGGAGCTGTCTATGAATTTGTTTGAGGTTCTAGACATCTGTTAACTCAGTTTTAATCCAACTTTTTTTTTGTCATAAAATACAACCCTTCTTTCTTTTTTGAAAAAAAAATAAAATCTTTATGAAATCAAAGGATTCTGAATCCATAATGTTTAATTCATAGAGTCGCTTGATTTCTTAATTTCATTATAGAGTCTACTATTGAAGTCATCCCATATTGCAAAACATTTGTGATTCTCTTATTAAAAAAATAATAGAAAAAAGAATTATAAAACCATAGTCTATAATAGTTGTTACCAAATACTCTAAGCACATTGCCTAATTTAAAGGTCACAAGAACCCAGTAAGATAAATATTATTATTCCAAGTTTATATTGAGAGAACTGAATTTTAGAGATGACACACTCTTAAAAAGACTGACATCAATGTTATTTTCCTCAAGCTACCAAAGCAGAATTGGGGAAAAATAATTTTAGAAATTGTTGTTCAATACTTTCTTTCATACAGAATTGTAGAGAAGATTTAAAATATTTAATTAAAAAAATTGGGAAATCAGAAAATGCTAGCAACTGAAGCAGGCCTAGAGATTAAAATATATAATAAACATATTATAAATAGAACAGTGTAAAATAGAATTCCCAAGGCTTAAGGGCTAAAAAATCTTTGAACATGCACCATATATATTGAAAGGAGAGAAAAAAACAATAAAATATTCACATTTTCAGTGACATCAATTTCTTTTCAATAGTGACCTTTGAGGTTGAGAAGGTCACTCTTGAGATTGCATCATAGTGCAAAGGGCAGAAAATTCTCTCATTTCTCACTTTTCCAGCTTTTGTGTCCATCTAGATGTTGATAGGTGATGGCAAACAAGACTGTCCCCAATTATACACTAGTGATACTGCCTTCAGAACTCTGGACCTAAAGATTACAGAGAGCAAGGGCTCCAGAGAGAAGACAGAGGAGACACAGAAGAATTCAAGTATCTCAGATTAGGGGCTGAGAAATAGGAGCGGAGTGTTAAGTGATAAAGTAAAGAGGGCCTCTACAACTTGTTGAAGACTGAAAAGGACTTAACCTTTTCCTCTCCTTTCCCCATTATTTACCTTCTTGTTTTACCTGTTGCCTCTTCCTTCTCTTTCCATTCCACTTCCTCTCCACTGCAGCAGGAGAATTGTGGAATATTGTGGTTGCTAACAGCCTGATGGTATTTGGGGAACAGGGCACGCTCTTTCTAGTTATTTCTCCTCCTCCCACAGTTGTCCCTGCGGCCATGTTCCACTGCTCTCCACAGGCCCCTAGAATGGGAGAAGCTGTACTGAGCAGATGGTGGTGGGTTGCCGTAGATTAGTTAGACATCTGTTGGGTAATGTTACCCATCAGTTGGGTAAGATAAGTGATATACTCTACACTAATGCAAGATAAGCTCCATAGCTGGATAGTGCAGGTAAGCTATCAATAAGTAACAGAGGTAGATGTGTACATTAGTCAGAAATTGCCATATATAGTTTATATGTTACATGTATATCTTATATCACGAAGAGATAATACAAAATTCAAACACACAAACATATTTTTCACTTACTAATTGACTGACCAGGCATTTTTAAATAAGTATGAAGCAAAATTAGGATGAAAAGATTTAGATACTTTCTTTTGAGTTGGGAAAGGCCAAGGTTATTGCCTCCAGCTTACAGATAAGGAGATTTATGCACAAAGTGGCTGAGGCAGTTAAATGGAATCACTGGATAGTAAGTCTGAATAAATAATTCTTAATATGACATTTCATTTTTACTTACATTGAAATTGAAATCAGTTGAACTTTCTCGGATTCCTGTTTGTTAATTTCTATGGCACTCACCCAAGTGTCAAAATGTCATAGAAACACTTCCATCTCAAAAGATATAGACATGTATATCTTGGCTCTCACAGCAGCTCTCCTGAGTCATATTCCTAACTGCTTGTAAGGTATCACCACTGAACTGTCTTGCCACTATATTCAATTTATCAAGTCCTAACTGTATCATATCTCTCACAGACACTATTATTCTTCTAGTCATCTGAAAGGACTAGAACTTTGGAGCCATCTTTTACTCATTCTGTTCCTTCATCGTCTAATTATGGTCTGTCCCCAGGAGTTCTCATTCCTTCATCTTGGCCTCCCCTGTGTGATTCCCATAGCTACCTCACTACTCTGGGCTTTCATCACCTCAGACTTAAATGGTCAAAAGAGCCTTCAGATGGCTCCCTTGCCTACACTCCATCATCTACTGCTCTGGCCCCAGATCAGTGGCCTGTCAATATTCACAGCCACTCGCTAGTCAAAACACTTCTGGGTTTCTGAGTCTTTCTAATCTAAGTCTTTTTTCTAGAATAGTCTAACATTCACTCTCCGCTTGAGGGAGGCCACAAGTCACTTTATTTCTGTTCCACCTTTATTTTTTAAAAATAATTTTCTCTTCCATCCTTCTTACACCTCTTCTTTGTATTCAAACTTTAGCCATGTTGAAAGACTCAGCTCAAAATCAATGTTCCATCTTCTGCGATTGAGGAAGTTTATAATGATTTCTCTATTTCCTGAATTCACATGATTTTCATCACTATCACATGCTCTGGTATATTACTGTGTTCTAATGAATGTGTTATATTTATCTTACCAAAGAGACTGTAAATGCTTATTGTGTAGAACTACTGTGACTTGTACCTTTCATAGCATCAAAACAATTGAAGGCACATAAAAGCGAGATTTTACTAATTGACTGATTCATTAAAAATGCATTATTATATTTTATAAGCAGAGAGGAAAAGCTGACAAGGTATCCTTTAGTATCAAAAACCTCAAATAGGTATATGACATTTTTTTTTAATTTTACAAGTCTAATAATTTTGGCTTTATTTATACACTTATTCTGAGCCAAATATTCTGCTAACAAGGGAAGTATCAGATTTGGAAACATCCTTTATTTTGAGGACCAGAGATTTACATGCACAATTATATATTGAAATTCTATGCTATTTCAAAATGTAACTCTGGTGCCTGAGCTGCACCCTTTTTCTGATTATCTTACCCAATCAAAATATCAAAATGGTTGGGCATCTGAACGCATACATATGCCTGACTTTCTCTCTGTGTTTTTTTTTCCTTTCTTTCTAATGTCAGCTGTATAATTTCACAAACAAAAAACCGGGGAAATACTGAACTCCCAGGTAGGTATCCTTGGCCTTAAATAGAAATGCATCTAACTCAAGGTTTTGCCATTCCCGCCACTTATTCAAAATCTTTGCAAGCAAAGACAGAGAAGAAACAAGTTGTTCCAGTAAAATGAAACTGTGCATAAAATCCCCAACAGTTCAAAACTTGGCTTTCTGGACTTTTTCACAAATTACAACTGCAAGTTTAACAGCCAGCTTTGGGGACTTCAGTGCACCAGGTAGGGGATATTGTTCCATAAAATAATTGCTCTCCAGGGGAAAGGCATTTCGGTGACTTTCATGTTGTAAGGCAGCACGAGCCAGTGGGTCATTAATCATTAGTGAGTGTCACTGAAGAGTTTAAATATAAAGAAAAGGGCCCAATGACATTAAATATCAGAAGGAAAAAAGAATTGGGCAAATGTTCGTGATAATCTGACTTACTGACACTAAAGTTTCTTACCTGTGCACATATGCAAATAACAGGTTTAAAAGAAACTTAAAGACTAATTTACGACATTGAAGTAAAAATGGCATCTTCACAGTTGATTCGTTTGGGTACATGTAGGGGAACAGCAGGGTAGATGAAAATAAGGTATGCTTAATAGTCTGAAATAAAAATGTGCCATCTCTATCTTTGATTTGGTTATAATTTTTAGAGTTTTGTTATTTACTATGCATCCATTTAAGCATAAGAAAAGCAACTTTTGATAAAGGCAATTCTGTAGCTAAAAATTAAAATTAGGTAAAAATTAAAATACGGTAAAGATGCACTGAAAAGAAAAAAAGAACAGCCCTAACCAGTTTGGCTCAGTGGATAAAGCGTCGGCCTGCGGACTCAAGGGTCCCAGGTTCGCTTCCGGTCAAGGGCATGTACCTTGGTTGTGGGCACATCCCCAGTAGGGGGTGTGCAGGAGGCAGCTGATCGATGTTTCTCTCTCATCGATGTTTCTAACTCTCTAGCCCTCTCCTTTCCTCTCTGTAAAAAAATCAATAAAATATGTTAAAAAAGAAAAAAAGAACATTATTTCCCCCCCAAAAAAAGTTTAACTTAAAGATAGTTACTTGTAGTTATGAGCTATTCTACTCCTAAACTTCTTGGCAGCTAAGCAAAAAGAAAAATAGGATAAATTATCTCCTGAAAAGCACAATATAATATCAGAAAAACAGTTTTTCTCTTAGAACTAATTTTCAGGAGTTTATTTCATAAGTGACATTATACAGCATTGATTCAGTTAGTGTTCAGTTCCAAGTAGCAGAAACCACCTTTGGGCAACTTCAGGGCATTTATTGAAAAGATATTGAGGGAGCTCCCAGAAGCAAAGGAAAGGTTATAAAACCAAGTGTGGGCCCAAGAGCCACCAGGCTTTTAGAGTCTCCGTAGCTGAAACAGTCTGACAGCCTCTCCTTGGCAATTGCACTTCAGTAAGTCCCACTCTCCTGCTGTCCTTGTGCCTATCACTATAACAAGGTGACCTGGGTCTCAAGAGCAGGAAGAATTTGACAGTTTCTTCCAGGCACTATCCCTCTAATGAATTAGTCTCGCTTCCCCTGGCCCTCCTGTCTATAGCTTGTGACAATCAGTTGAGATCTGGAAGTGCTTTCCTTCTCAAGCAATCATCATCTTCCCCCTCCCCTTCCACTGTGTCCGGGGCTGGTAGACCTTGTCCATCCAAATAAATGTGGTTAAGCACATTATTCTGAGAGGAGAGGCACTATTAAACTGAGACAAAAGGGAAACTTAATTATCTGCTGAGACCACCTATCATTGCACACAGAGACAGAATTTTTCAGGAGAAAAAAGAAGCACCTTAAGTGGGGATCTCGGTCTTCTCTCCTCCACACCTCTACTCCTCCGCCCCTCCTCCTGGGCCAGAGGGAATAAACCTGTCACCTTCAGGGAAGGAGAGAGATAAAGAGCCATTCCTAAAAAAGAAAGAGTATATCAGATATTTTTAAAATGGCTCCACCTCTATTAGATGTTCGGTATTTACAGTCTTGTGAGAGAGTAGCTGAGCTCAGGGGGCACACAAGCCCACACAACTGCTGTGTAGGGCAATAAGAGTCAGGCTCTGATGTAGGAAATCTCCAGGGACCTTGTTGGCTTCCCTAGAGGGAAAGGGGGCATCTGAATGTACAGTCCCCCCAAGGCCACACATAGTGGGAGTGGCAATTTCCCCCAAAGGAAATCAGTGTTCTCTCAAAAGAGGGAGAATGGATTGATGTCCAATACAGGAGCAGCGGCAACAACAGTAGCAGTATCTTATCAGACATTTAGTGAGGGCTTATCTGCCAGGCATGGCTTTAGGTTCTTTACAACCTCTTTGCAATCCTCACAATCTCTCTGTGAAGATGGTACACTTTTATAATCGTCCTCAATAAGTTGCTGAAGATGCTCAAAAGGTCAGTGTTGAAACGAGGATTCAAACCTGACTTCAGGACACATGTTCGTAATGCCTATGGACACCTTCAATCGCTGTTTTAAAAGAGATGCAGAACTCTCTTCATCCAGCTGCTTCTCATAAAAATAAATGAAAACCAGAGCTCCTTCTGAATACATCGCGTGTACAATCAAATATATTTAAAAATAAATTATCCAATATAATAAAAGGGTGATATGCAAATTGATCCTAACAGTGGAACAACCAGACAGACCACTCGACCAGTCACTATGAGGCGCACTGACCACCGCTCACCTGATGGAGAGCGGGGAACTGGGGGTAGGTGGCAGGGGATGCAGATGGCGCCGGGCCAAGTCCCTGCCCATCAGTCACCCCACACACAGAGAGCAACCTGCAGCGGGGGGTGGAGGGGCCAGTGAGCAGGCAGGAACGGCCCACCTCATGGTCCCTCCCCCTGGCCATCATGCTCCAATCACCCGATGGTGAACGGGGAACCGGGGTGGGTGGCGGTGGGGGTCAGGGCTGGCTGCAGGCAACTGGGGAAGATGGCCCTGATCGCAGGCCAGGCCTAGGGACTGTACCCACACATGAATTTCATGCACTGAGCCTATAGTAGAGAGGTCCTCAAACTTTTTAAACAGGGGGCCAGTTCACTGTCCCTCAGATGGTTGGAGGGCCGGACTATAGTTTAAAAAAAAACTATGAACAAAATCCTATGCACACTGCACATATCTTATTTTGAAGTAAAAAAACAAAACAGGAACAAATACAATATTTGTATTTGCAAGTGGCCCGTGGGCCGTAGTTTGAGGGCCTCTGCTCTAGTATATATTATAAACATCTCTAGTATCAAGTACATACAAAAATAAGGATAAATAAATGATGCTACAAATGAAGATCAGTATTGTTTTAGAAAAAATAAGAAAGTGAGGTTTTTTTATGGTAGAAAGTTTGAAATTGCTTTCTTTGTATGTTTTGATAAATGTATCTTTCTAATCCAAATAATATAATTTAATTATTATTTTATTTCTGTTTTTATATTTTAAAATCCTGGTTGGGTAGCTCAGTTGTTTGGAGAATTGTCTGGATATGCCACGATTGCAGGTTCCATCCCTGTTCAGGACACATACAGGTATAAACTAATGAAGGCATAAACAAGTGGGATAACAAATCAATCTCTCTCTCACACACGCTCTTTCTCTCTCTCCTATCCCTCTCCCCCCCCCTCTGTAAAATCAATCAATAATAAAAAATAGGGGAGTTATTTAAAAATAATATGTAATCTATTGTCAATAATTTTATCACAATTCACATATTCCCCAATTTAAGAGAGAAAGCTATTTGTCACTGTCCCCAGATCCTCTGCCAGTCCTGTTCCCTAGATGAAAGTCATTTGAAGTGTGATTTTTCTAAAACACCCTCATTCTCAAGGAGCAGGCAGATACTGTGACAGCCATGACATATTTCTGGCCCAGATTTACAGCCAAATAACAGAGAATGCTATCAATTCATTGAACTTTTATATCACCAAGTCTTAAGTGTCTTTTATATTATCCTCCAAGACAATGATAATCAAATTATTTAAGAGTGGCAATGACAAGAAATTGAAGAAACCTATCCTTCTACTTGTCCCAATTTGTCACTGCTCTATGTCCTTAGTTTTATATAAAGGAGTGATTTTGTTTTTGCCACACAGATGTTAAGATCTAAAGGGGAATTTGATAATCATTCTAAATCTTCTTTCTCTCCTCCTCGCAGGAAAAAGAATCATATACAAATACTCTTGCACATATGTATCTCCCACAAGCCTATAAATGATTTGGGGGTTTCATTGTATAATAAAGCCATTTAGTGATAACAGTTCTATGGTAAGATCTTTCATTTTAATTTAGTGTTTTTTATTTGAAAATTTTCTTATGGAAATGTATATTGGGGAATAAACCAGGAAACAAAACAGGAAGGTCTTCATATGCAATGATGTCCATAATATATAATATAATAATATAAATATAATACAATAAATGTATAATTAATATAATATGAATTAACATATATACACTATGTATTAGATATGACATACAATATATAAAATCATATCTTATTTTTTTTACCAATTTAAATTGTGTCTTTCACACAGATTGAGGTGTAGAAATGAATTTTTATCATTTGAGCACCTTTTGAGAGAGCAATTTCTGATTACTGGGAAGACTACATCTTAAGGGTATTTTCAAATTTGAAGGTACTAACACTTTGAATATGAAATGGGTGAGAATAAGACAGATTAAAGTGAGACTTAATTTTACTAATTTTTCTCAGCATCCTCATCCTTCTTCGCACACCCCAAACTCTCCTTAATGTATTGGTTCTCTCTATGGTTAAACATATGCGTGATGAAGTGCCCACATATGCTTGCTTGGGGACACACAGGGGTTAACATTTTCTTATGTCCACAATAAATACAAAGTCCCTTATCTTGAAATTTCCTCGATATTTTCTATGCCTGAACCACCTTACTTATAAGTGACTTTCCTTTAGCTACTCCAAACAGCATTTCTCCCATTTAACCAACCTTAACTTTTTCTATAACTTAACTCTTTTTTAAAAAAATTTTTTTATTACAAAGGTTATTACATATGTGTCCATTTCCCCCCCACCCCCATAGCTTAACTCTTGAAAAAATCATTTGTTAGATGTTTGATGATAAAATAGCAAGATCATCACAGAAAATAGATTTTTCTGAGGAAATGTTTTATAGAGGTTTATTCTGTTACCCATGGGAGGATAAAGACAGGTCTGTTTTCCTTTGTACCTTGGAGTGACCCTAACTTGTAAGGTGATGGTATCACTATTACTTTTAATTAGAAAATTGTTCTGTGGAGAAAATGAATGTCCCAAGAACAAGCTTTAAGTTCTTGCCTGAGCAAAGCCCTATCTGCACACACCGGTATACCAAGAGCATTTTCAATTGCTTAGTTTTAAAAAATGAATAGGCAACCAAAGATGACTAGAGAGTTTCACAGAAGGAGCAACTTCAAAATAAGGAAACAAAGTAAACATTAACCTTGAGTAAAACTGACCTAAGAAGAAAGAGTAGACTTAGAACCAGGAACAACTACATAATTTGTGGGGCCCAGTAAAAATAAATATGGGTCCCCTTGTTCAACAAGTATTACGAATTTCAGATGTCCACAGTGAGCACTAAACTGAGAGTCCTTCAGAGCACAGGGCCTTTTGAGACTGCAGATCACACCTGGGGGAAGCAGGCCTTCCCTACTTACAACACAAACTCAAACTTGAATAAATCTTTATGAATGACCCTTAGAGGGATTAGAAATGATATTTCCACATTTGAAATGATATTGCCCATAGGAATACGACAAAAATTAAGAAAATAACAGAGAAAACAAGAAAGGACTCATGAAGTTTAAACACATTAAAAGATGCTTCTTCCTTCTTTAAATTTGGCCCAGATTTGCTAATTGGCTTTGGCTTCTGTCTTGGCCTTTGGAAAGCCAAAATGGTGAATGTTAGCTTTCATGTCCTTTTTGGAATCCTGAACTTGTATATGAAAAGTGATTGGGCCCTGGCTGTTGTGGCTCAGTTGGTTGGGTGTCATTCCATGCACCAAAAGGTTGCTGGTTTGACTCTCAGTCAGGGCACATGCCCGGGTTTCGCACTCAATCACTGTTGGGGGATATGCAGGAGGCAGTGATCAATATTCCAATCTCACAATGATGTTTCTCTTTCTCTCTCCCTCTCTCTCTCTCTCAAATTCAATAAAATATTTTTAAAAAGAACAGAAAAGTGTTTGGGTTCCCATGAACTTTAATTGCCATATCAATGACAGAAAAAGAAACAGGCCATGCCATTCAGACATATTTATCATTTCTAAATATTTACTTCCCTTGGAGTAAATAATTAGTAATTAAAGTATAAATATATACTTATTATTGGAAGTTTAATTTCTGAAGTATTTGACTATAAATTGATATTTTATGAAAAAAAAGTAATTATTATCAAGCTTTAAAGGAAGTGAATCCACAATCAATTTAAATGTTGAACAAAAATTGATCACCTGCTTCTGTGGAAATTAGGGTTGCAGTACAGAATGTGAATGCTACCAGCATAAACATTAAAAAACACTTTTATATATTTACCATTTAAAAATATGTTTTTATTGATTTGAGTGATAAAGGAAGGGAGAGGGAGAGAGAGAAACATTGATGTTGGAGAGAGACATCAAATGTTTGCCTCCTGTATGGGCCTCAACTGGAGATAGAACCTGCAACCTGGGTGTGTGCCCTAACTGAGAATTGAATTTTTTGGTGCATGGGATGATGCTCTACCAATTGAGCCACACTGGTCAGGGCCCTTATTGGAATCTCACAACAATCCTTTGAGGTAAGTAGAGGTAGTTGTTTACATTAAATATTTGAGGACATTGAGTTTCAGAGAAGTTAGACTTGACCAAGGTCACCTAGGTTATAAATAGAGGCAAATGGAGCCAAACCAAATTTTGTTGCTCAAAACCCACTGTTATTTACTTTATACCATACTGGCTTTTCTGAAAAACTAGATAATTCATGTCAGAATATTATTTTTGTGAATAAGTAGGAGAATATTTTATTCTTTAAATAATCAGAGAGCTTCCTTAAAGCAAGCATAGCATTGGTTCTAAATGAATCATTAGATCAAACATTTTTATTATCAAGAGACTACCAAAGAGATTGTTTCAAATTGGGCTCCATGGTGTTGTAAGATGTTTGAAACAAAGAAATGTAGGCCAGTCTGGGAGGTAAAAGTATGCTAGGGTACCATTCTTTGAGAGAAGATGGAAGTTCACCTATTACAGGCATATAAGTAAACCATCTTTTGAGGGAAGGATTTCATCCTATATAATAAAAAGCTAATATGCTAATTAGACCAGACAACAGAATGACCTTCTGGAACAAGCAAGGGGCAGGGGACTGGGCCACGGGGCAGCCGGGGACACGAGGCAGCTGGGGCCGTGAGGGCTGTGAGGCAGCCAGGACTTCGAGGGCCTACCCTTTCACGAATTTCATGCTTCGAGCCTCTAATGTCTTAATAAAAGAAATTAAATGTAAATCAAATAATGGAAAATCAATGACACACTGATTTATCTATACTAATAAAAGGGTAATATGCTAATTAGACTGGGAGACCTTCCAGACATCTTTCCAGACAAAGCCATGGTGGCGAGGCCAAGTCAGAGATGGTTAGGGGAGAGCAGGCCAGCAGGGGGGTGCAGTTGGGGGCAAGCAGGCTGGTAGGGGGTGCAGTTGGGGAGAAGCAGGCCAGCAGGGGTCAGTTGGGAGCAAGCAGACCATGGGGGGGCAGTTGGGGTGATCAGGCCAGCATGCAGAGTGGTTAGGGGTGACCAGGCAGGCAGGCAGGTGAGCGGTTTGGAGCTAGCAGTCTCAG
>NW_006300375.1:3717160-3725153 GCF_000327345.1 Myotis davidii
CGGGGTGCTTCACTGGGCTGGAAAAAGTTTAGCTAAATCGGAAAGCAGGTCTAATTAAGCAATTTTATTTTACATAATATCTATATCTATTGTGCATGAGCAATACATATAAAGCTTTCTCTGGTGCCAATCACACATGTGTGTTTCAGTCATTGTCAATTGTGAATTTGGTTGACACTTCTATTATAGAGAAAGAGCAAGTAGCAATATTAAAATATTCCTTCTAATTAATTTTCTTTCAATGTGCATAAATTTGTGCACCAGGCCACTAGTTGTTAATAAAACTAAAGCCCGGTGTTTTATCTATGGTCCCACACACAGCAAGTGAATAACTTTATCACATGTTTAATGATCCCCTCCATATAGATCTTTATGTGAAAGCACACTGCCTATGATTTTACTTTTAAACTGCTTTCCACTAATGTAATTACTTGCAGAATATTATTTCTTGCACATTATTGTCAGTTATAGTGTATTAGATACCTATTACTTCTTAAAAAGTAAACCATGACCATGGCTTTGGATATAACGATATTTTAAAAAATTTATTTTCAAATATTTCAAACTTTACTTGACATCATAATTTCCACAATCCCTATTGCTATGAGTTCTTAACAATTCCACTTTCTTTTATACACAGATACCATGATCACAAATCTCCTAGAAAAAAAAAAAGCCCATTTTACATAGTCAACCATGTGTACAGCCAGATTTAGTTATAAGTGCATAAATCATGCATTTGCACCTGCATAAAAAATGCTGCATTATATAAATAATTTGTTCTTGCCAAGATAATGTTTAATAGAGCCAAACCTAGCAGAATTGTAATTTTTGTATTCCTTTCCTTTGTCTGAAGTTTCTCCCATGCTTTGCTGAGCCTATGTCCTCCAATAACATTAATAATACTAGCTATCATTTATTAAACTCCTCTTCTGCAACAGGCATTTTATTTATGGAACTCAACGCAACTCTGCAAGACATTCATTAGCTTCCATATTTTTCAGATGAGGAAAGTGTAGTGCAAGAAATAGCAGAAACAAGTTACACCAATAATCTCTATGGTTTCATAGCTACTTTATCACCTCACCTTACAGAAGACCTCTCCAGACCTTGATAGGAAACTCAAAATAAAATGTAATATATTTCCTTTATTTTTGTCTCAAAAATAAAAGTAGCCTAGGCCTATTTTGGCAACTAATTTATCATATATGGAGGAGATGCTGACTATTGTTTTTACTCGTACTTTATATCTTTTCTGATTTTTCTTATACTTTTCAAGATCAAATCTCCAGGAGGTAAAATTTTTTCAACAGTATGTCAAAATTTCATGACCAGAAAGTATAGATATTGCTGAGTTTATTTATGGGGATTATTAACTTTATTATGAGTGATATTATTTTAAGTCCTTCAAATGCTCATTTCCCTCCCCATGTTATAGCTGCACTTCAGCCAAATTGTTCACATTTTTAGTGTTAAATTTGTTGTTCAATTACTTTGAATCTATAACAATAAAAATGTAATATGCTAATTAGACTGGACAGCCAAACGACCTTCTGGATATCATTCTGGATGACCTTCCAGATGAAGCCGCAGTGGAGGGGCTGAGGCAGAGGTGGTTAAGGGCAATCAGGCATGCAGGCGAGCAGTTAGGGGCGATCAGGCAGGCAGGCAGAGGGTTTGGGGTGATCAGGCATCAGGTAAGTGGTTAGAGGTGATGAGGCAGGCAGGCAGGGTGGTTAGGGGCAATCAGGCAGGCAAGTGGTTCGGAGTCAGCAGTCCTGGACTGTGAGAGGGATTTCTGACTGCCGGTTTAGGCCTGATCCCAGCCTAAACCAGCAGTCGGACATCCCCCGAGGGGTCCTGGAATTCGAGAGGGTGCAGGCCGGGCTGAGGGAATCCCCTCACCTCCCATGCATGAATTTCATGCACTGAGCTTCTAGTACATTATAAAAAGACAAGAATACTTTTCATGAAGCAGTATTTACAGTTTTAGGATTTAATGGTTCAATATCAATATTTATATGAAGGAAATAAATGAGTGATAAACTTTTTCATAGATGATAAGCTGAGGAATAAGGAGAAGGAAAAGGCATGAGAGAGAGGGTGATAACTGGGGGAAGGGTGCTACAGGGCTAGAGGGCAGATGCAAATGACCAAAATGATCAACAAATTACTTATTCTAGGGCTAATTATATAATTATGTCAAATAATCTCTATTATTTGACAGACAAATCTATTTTATCGTCATATAAATTAATATTTTGTCAGTTTCAAATTTTACTTGATTATGCCTTTTAGCTCGGTGCGTAGTTTAGTAGCTTGTTCTCTTAAGTAACAGAGATAAAAAAAAAAGATAACATCACAGTGATTGCTACTGACCCTATTTTGCATGGATTGGTATTGATGTCACCATAGCTCATAGGATGCTGGGTGACATAGTCCTGTCTATTCTATTATGTACTTTGTCCCAAATAGTCACCATGAAACTAAAGTAATTCTTTAAACTATAGGTAAATCTTAAATGTTCCATGATCAGATTCTTTTACTAGTATTTTTAGAAAATTCTAATAAATAGATCACTTCCTTTGTTCAGAAAGTCATTCTTTTTGTTCTCTCCATTAGAAGAATTCTAAAATGGAACCGCTGTTCTACAAGAATGTATTTAAATTTTTCACCAAGTGTGACATGCTTCCATTTACCCTTCTAGTTAAGTATGCCCACATTTTATCAATTACAGAGATACATGCAGAATATTTTATGAGAGACACTATGGTATTGTAAAAAAGTGTTCTGGATTTGAGTCAGGAAAACAGATTTCTAGTTCTTATTTCTCAGTTACTGACTGCACCCTGCTGCAAGTCACTTCAGGTATCTGAGTTTCAGTTTCCTAATCTATGAAGTGCAATGGTTAAATTATATAATTTCTAACCCTTCATGCTCTAATATTGCAGTGAGTCTATTCTTCCTCCCCATCCCCCCATTGCATTAGGAAATCACAATGGTGGAGAATGATGAAGAATTTAAAATACAAAGTTTTATTTATTTTTAAGATATTTCAAGATAAAACAGGTATCATGGTCTTCAGACAAATCTTTATTTGTGTCCTCTCTCAATGAGCTTAAGGCATTAAATAAATTCGTGTTGTGTGTGTTCTTTGGTAGACCGGTAACTATTAACTTTATGTGACACTTCTTTCTTATTTTTCTTTTAGTGAAAGAAATCAAATTTAAAATTAAACATTAATATCCTATTATTTCATTCTCTGTAACTGCATAAAATGGTTTACAAATGAGATTAGCAAGTATTTGAGAGAGAAATTTGCAGGTTAACCTTCTTGATATTAGGTAATTACAACCTTCTGTGGTTCTATAGTAACCTTATTTCCAGGGTTAGAGCCAGTTTTTTGCATTAGTTCTTCCAAAGGGACCACATGTCAAATATCCTTGGACAGGGTACAATTTAAATTACTGGTGGTCTACTAGTTATTTTCAGTCCAGGAGAACAAACACCAGCTGTATTATGGACAGACTTTAAGAGGCATTATAAAGAGAAGAGGGGATTGGTCTATGTCTCACATTGTGAGATCCACCCATTGTTGTGCGTAATAATCTCATTCTGGAAAAATTAAATTCATATTTATCACTGTGTCCTTTGAAATGATTCACTGAATGAACACTCTATGCATAAAAGCAACTTCATAGAAGCAAGACATTCACTCTTGATCCCTAGCAAGTGACTTGAAATTTGCATGTCAGGTTTAAAGAGAAATTGATGGTGTGCATTTTATCAAGTCTTATTTACAGTTACTTATAGTGTCCTGTGGTTTTGTTTGGAAATTAAAGTGTTTACTAATTCAAGGAGCAATTTGTAATAATTGTCTGCAAAATGAACCTGTGTTATTAAGGGTGAAATAAATTTTAAAATACACCTCATTTTTCTTCTCTATAGGGCAAGGTTTTCCTAGGGATTTTGCTGATATTTTGAGCTACCGTCTTCATAATCCCTTCTCCATTTTCATTCCCTGATCTCCAACCATACTGTTTCCAGGGTGACATTGACACTCAGCATAGCTATTAACATGATTTTGCTGACTGCTCAATGAGCCTGTGTGAATTGCGTAGCCACCGTCGCCAGCTGTGCAAAGCCTTTGATCTTTATTTACATTTTCATTTCATGTTTTGGTGCTGGTGGAGATTTTGTAGTCAACACTGGGTCAGTGAATTTAAAGTTTTGTACAAAGGTTCTTTTTTGTTACTGTCTAATTAGGGCTATAACACATTGAGGTAAATAACTACCACTTATTTTTCCAAACCATAAAGATATATACACACTATGTTTTAAGGTAAGCCTAATTCCTATTGAGCCTTGATTCTTTTGTAACCTACATCTACATTTCTATTGGAGTTAATTTAAATAAACATTCTTATCATTTGTACCATCTCATGGATTTTACTGAACAATGTGCATTATATAATTCACCTGAAAATTTTTGCATTTTAATGTAACAAATAATTTGCTTAAGGTATTACTTAGGGAAATCAGATCAATAAGGGAATTTTACTAAAGGTATCTATCTTTCTGTCAATATGTATATCTTTTAAAGCAGAAGTAGGGGGGTTACAAAAAGAATATAACAGACATGGCTAAATGCATTAACACATAAATAGGGAAATTTTAAATGTTCTCATGTAAATCAGTATATAGTAATTTGTACATCTATCTCTATCTTATATGGAATCAAAGGATTATATGAAGCAAAAGAATATTTAAAAGCAAATAATATCATTCTCTTAGACATAAATACATTTTATAACACAGAATCTAAATGTTTCTTAATGAAAGATATCATTTTAGAAGATGAGATGAGCACTGTTTACTGAAATGAGGGTTTAGAGCTTTCCCCGCCAAAAGTGAGTTTGTTCAAATATAAAGGACAAACCTTTCCTCCTGGAAATGACCCTCCGATGGCCATTTCTCTTGCTGTCACTCCTTAGTGTCAACAGTAACATCTGCATTTGTGAACCCTGAGGTGGTTTTTTGTTTATTTCACATATTATGTGTGAGAGAGATATAATTTTCCCAGTTTGCAGACAAGAAAATAAAACTCAATATCGTGTGCAAGCAGATTGCAGGTGACCCATACCTATTAGGGATATTATTAATGGGCTTCCTGGAATTGGGATAGGGGTGGACAACTTCTGAATTCAAGAGAGTAATGTAGCAGAGTTCTATAAGTTTAGGCCTCAGAATTAGTAGAAAACCTTTCAAAAATGTACTTTTTAAATTTAATTTTATTTATTTTTGCTATTGTAAATGGCATTTTCCAATTACAGTTTACATTCAATATTATTTTGTATTATTAGTTTCAGGTGTATCGCATAATGGTTAGACAATCACATAATTTGCATAGTGGTCCCTCCAATATTTCAAGTACCCACCTGGCACCATACATAGTTATTACAATATTATTGACTGTATTCCCTATGCTGTACTTTTTATTCTGTGACTACCAATTTGTAGGTATTAATTCCTTCACCTTTTTTACAAAACACCCCAAATCAGTCCCCTCTGGCAACCATCAATCTGATCTCTGTATCTATGAGTTTATTTCTATTTTGTTTGTTAAGTTTGCTCTTTATAATACAATATAAGTGAAATGACATGGTATTTGTCTTTCTCTTTCTGACTTATTTCTCTTAGCATACCTGCTAGGTCCATCCATCCTGTTGCAAATGGTAAGATAGTATTCTTTTTATGGGCAAGTGATATTCCTCTGTGTATATGTACCACCATTTTTTTTATCCACACATCTATTGATGGGCACTTGGGTTGCTTCCATATCTTCAATATATACTAGTAAAGGGATTCCCCACAAATGTATACACACTTGGAATAATTATGAATTCCAATGGATTAAATCTGAAAAGAAAGAAACATAAATTGAGCTATCAGCTGTTAAAGTGTGGATACATTTTTTGAGATACCCTATCTATGTTAAATGAGTGGCTGAATCCTATCCTTTAACTTGTTGGCTTCTAAAGCTAGGGAAAATAACTGAAGAATTAAAAATAGTCTCTCATCTCTTCTGTCCCCAGTAATGTCCACTATCTAATGATCTGGAGAAATTTACTTACTTTTGTGATCACAAATGTCTCCAGTGAATTATTTTAGAAGGGTTTAGGATTTTGCTTTTTTCCCTATATGTCACAAATGGGATGAAATAATTAAATTCTCGGTGATTTATAGAGTAGTTTTTTTGTTAGATGTACAATATTATTGGACCAATGGTCAACATATTTTAGTTAACAGGATTGCTGAGGGAATGTTAACCAAATTAGAAAAAAATTATAAGATTAAAAAATATACTTAAACATCATTAAAAGCAGAAATCCTTTTGAGGTGCTTCTATATACTATCTATGAATATGTCATTTTGTAAATGTCACACTGTTTGCTGTTTTATAGAATCTAAAATTTTGCTCAGAATTTCATGGTTCATCAGCTCTGTTGCAGTGAAAAAACACAGCAGAACTGGTGGGTGGTCTAGTCCCTACACTGAAGCAATTGGCAATCTGTATCTTTAAAAATATCTAAATTCTGCATTTGTTTCTAGAGCAATTAAATTCTGCCACCTATAATTAATTTACACAATCTGCTAAAGGCCTGAGAGAATGATCTAATCATAAAATGGAACAGAATACCTACAGGCAGGATTCAATCCTAAGAAAATGTTTGCAACATTGAAGAAACAGTGTCGAGGAAGGCAGCTGGGCCACATCTCTTTCTGCTCATCCAACTTGACCAGGGTGACCAGGGATTTCAAAGCCCATGCCTTCTTATTAATGCCCTATTCCCCTACCTCACCCAGCTCATTGTTTAGTCTAATAGACTTTCTGCTTAACCAGTTCCATTCAGGATTTTCTAGTTCCCTCCCATTTGGCTTTAGTCATGCATTCTTGTGAATGGGTGACATTCTGAAAAGTTTCTATTTTCCTCCTTGATGAAAAATGTTGAATATAGATCTATTCTCATTTTTATTCAACAAGATTCCATTTAGTAAGACTTCTCTGAGAAAGTAAAGATAATGCTGGTAATAATAATGGTAGCTGAAATTTATTGAGTACTTAATATGTGCCAGTATATATTTATTATTTTTTAACACTTAAAACAACCATAGCCTGGCTGGTGTGGCTCAGTGGTTGAGGGTCCACCTATGAACCAGGAAGTCACGGTTTGATTCCTGGTCAGGGCACATGTCTGGGTTGTGGGATCAATCCCCAGTAGGGGGCATGCAGGAGGCAACTGATCAATAATTCTCTCTCATCATTGATGTTTCTATTTCTCCCTCTCTCTTCCTCTCTGAAATAAAGTATATATGTGAAAAAAACCCATAAAAGTTAAATATGAATATTATCATTTTATAGAGTAAACACAATGAAGTGTAAAGACGGAAAGTAGTTTACTTACAGGTCATGCCAATTAAGTAGTAGTGTCAGGATTAAGCCTTCTAAAGTGGACTCTTAAGACTGAGCACCTGTGATAACCATTCCCAAGGATATAGATAGTTATTTCCTGAGCTTCTTGGGATTTATAATAAACTCATACAATGACTAAGTAATACAAAAAAGTATAAAATTAAGTACTGTATTTTTAGTAGTTGCTATAGGGAGTAGTCAAAAGAGAAATGTGAATCTGGGAATCTTCAGGCAAGGTGGTCAATTTTTTGCTTTTTTAGAAAAAAAAAAAGATCAAGAATTGAAGGTGGGAGCATTGGAGTGAAATATCAAGTTAAAGGGGAAAAGGCATCAAGAAAACAGCCTGGCTCCTTCTGAAGGGCCAAAGCACCAACAGCAGACAGAGATGCATGAGCACGTTCTTCTAGCCCACAGGCTTTCAGATGCTTTCCTGGAGCTCTCAAATTCTCAGAGTCAAGTGACCCCATGCCTGCTTCAACTGAAATGGCTCTGCATCTATGTCCACATATGTATGTATAG
>NW_006300375.1:3725205-3746867 GCF_000327345.1 Myotis davidii
CACGCTTAACCTGGTACCACATCTTGCCACTTGCCCTAATGACTTTTCTTAAATCATTAATATGCAGAGTGACAGTTTCTATCTTTCTATAGGGTTGCAGTGCACATGAAGGACTTATAAGGCATTCTATGCTTTGATCTTTCTCACAACCTGGAGCATAGTAGGTGTTCAGTAAATGAATGTAAGAAAAAAAAAAGAGGAAAATCTGGTGTAGGTCCAGCAGAGACTCAGTTTTCTTGTTTCCCAAGAACAAGATTTCTAAATTTCCAAAACTTTATTTTCTACTACTGTCTTTCTTCCCCCAGAATAGATCTGACAATAAAGAAATGTAGAGAGTACTGGGTCTCTTTTCCCTGCCTGTAATTATTTCCTCCAATCAGGATGTAGTTTCAAGAGTAGCCAGCACTGTCAATCACCCTCTGCCCTCCTTTGAAACTTCTTGATTATGGGAAAGTGCTCTGCATGTAATCACTCCAATTACTCAGTAAAACTTCCTGTGTTCCTTCTGCTGTTTTGAATTTGGGATTTTAAAGAGGCTTTGCTACTTTCTCCTTACATACAAAAATGTACGTTTTTGGAAAGAGTCGAACAAAATTGCTTTTACAGATGACCACACATCCGGTTGTCCAAATTAGCTTGCCCAGCATGGAGGGTCTGTAGGAATGGAGCAGACAACAGGGACAGCACAGGCATCAGAATGAGGGGCTTTTTAGCTGAGGGTTAATCTGAGACTGCAGATTCCAGGGAGATTGCAAGCTGGGAACTTGGTAGCAGGCTGTTCCATTTGAAACCATTCATTTGGTCAGAAATTCCTCTGGCATGAAGTTCTGGGTTACTTTATGGGTGATACATTTCTCTGGCCTTGAACTTGGTTTTTTTTTTAAAAAAAGCAAAAACAAAACAAACCAAAAACAAACAAAGCAACCACAGCAAAAGACCCTCTTTGCTGGACCTCCCAGTGAAGGGAATAATAGCTTAAAAAAGAGATTCCCTCTTGATCTTTGAGGCCTATGACCTGCTCTGTGATATGATAGTCACTCTGTTGGCAAAGTCTGCAGAGGAGCTTCCAGGCTCCTGATCATGGGTGGTGTGGGGTTTACCGGACTAAATGAGGACTTCTTTCTCAATTGGCTCAGTGATGGCAATGTGGTGCCAGGGGTCAGATTTCTCCATATAATCCTCTGCACCCTTAGACACTCAATTATGGGCAGTGTGATGAAATCTCGGTGGTTTAATATTCAGTGATATACCCCACTCTTCTTATTTTAAAATTCACTCAAGATTATATCAGCATCATGTGAAAATAAATACAAACATTTATTAAACGTCTACTATGTTCTAGAAACTATGCTAGGCACTGGTGATACTGAGGTAGATGATACCTGGCTCTGTCCTCCAGGAGACCACAGGTTAATTAAGTCCTAACGGGGGAGTGGAATCCTCCTTCTGCCTTACGCAGGGCTTAGGCATCAATTCCCAAGGAACTATTTGTGGTGGAGCCAGAATCAAATGGTACCCAAATTGGTAAAACTCTCAATGACAGTTTCTTCTACAACCTATTCTAGACAAAATGTTTAGACTTTATGTTCTAATGTCCCGATTTCAATTTGCTTAATGTGAGAGAGCTAAAGGCAGCAGAATTCTGAATTTTTCATTTATCATCCAAAAATTAGAGAAAAATTCAAGTGGAAAGATATGAGGACATGGATCAGAGGGAGACACTGGGAATATAAGGGGGAAAATTGACAAAATATTTTACACCATCAATCAAGTACTTTCCTGTATTATTAATTTTTTGTTCCTGTAATCAAAGGGGACAAGGAAGATTACTTGACACTCATTAATACCAATTGGTTCTCTTTATGTTGTGTCTTCCCCTTATTCTTTACCAAAGTTTTATAAACCAAGCACATCATTTTTTAAAATAAGGTAAAGGAACTGAGATTAAAAGAGGTTGTCACATTCGTGAGGCCATAGCTGATAAGTGGTGAGCCACATTTTCAATGCATTTGCCTCTTTCCAAAACCCATGTTAATTTCCACTAGAAGTGTCTATAATTATTACCTCTGCTTTGCAAATGAGGAAGTCATCTAAGTGGTCTAGGTTGACAATCCAAGGAGGTAGGAAGGAGAAGATAGGAAAGCATCTCAAAAGAACAATGGCTAATGCTTCCTCCAAAAAAAAAGGATGTAGGTGTCAGCTAATTCAAAATTCTGAACCCAGTAGTTTGAGAAGTGGTAATGTCACCAAAAACATTTTAAAGTTATAAAGGTTAGCAAGCGTAAAAGAGGAAGTTAATATGGTGGTCTGTTAAACTGACTCTGAGTTGATATCCAAATATTTATTGAGATGACTAGAAGGTAACTGAAGATAATTGAAAGGGCAGGTCACATGACAGGCCCATTCTGGAAATAACTATATATATAAAAGGCTAATATGCTAAGTGTTCGACCATCCGACGGGTCACTATGATGCTCCCTGACCACGAGGGGCAGACGCTCAATGCAGGAGCTGCTATGACACGCACTGGCCATTTACAGAGAAACAGCACTGCAGACCTGACACCCACAAAGCAACACTCGGCTTCCCCCAAGTGCAGCATAGGCCCTGCCACCACCCGGAGCGACAGCCCACCAAATCACAGCTGATGCTGATACTCATGTCGCAAAATGTGGCCACAGCCCAGCCCAGCCCAGCCCTAAAACAGTTGCTATGGGTGCTGGGTAATGACATCATGTAGCAACGCCAGCTTCCTCTCCCTAGCAACTAGGCTCCTTGCAGTGTCTTCAGCCCAGGAACACAACTTGCTTTATAGCCAGGTGGAAATATTTTGTACCTTAACCAAATGTCTGTGAAGCATTTTTCCATGTCTCATCTTATTTGATCCTCACAGAAGTCCTGGAATAGGTAAATAGGAGACTCAGTGGAATCCTATTTCCTTTTCATTAGCCGGAAAATGGAGATTTAGAAAGCTTAGAAACTTGACCCAACTGAAATGAAGAAATGGTGAGCTTGAAAATGACTACAGGTTTTCTCACTGCACAAAATATAGGCAAACACTGCTGCAGTTAAATATTTTACCCTTTGTTCTCCCTGCGTGATCTACAATAATCTGCTTCATGTTGATATTTACTGCTGTGTTGCTGACAATTACCTGAAAGAGAAGTCAGGGTGCTTCACTGGGCTGGAAAAAGTTTAGCTAAATCAGAAAGCAGGTCTAATTAAGCAATTTTATTTTATATATATAAAAGGCTAAGTTGATTCACACATGTGCGATATATATAAAGCTCTCTCTGGCGCCAATCGCACGTATGTATTTCAATCTGTCATTGTCAATTGCAAATTTGGTTGACACTTCTATTATAGAGAAAGGGCAAATAGTGATATTAAAATATTTCTTCTAATTAATTTCCTTTCAAAGTGCATAAATCTGTGCACCAGGCCACTAGTAGTTTTATAAATACATTTGCTGCTACCTATGTGTAGAATTTCCTGTCCCAGATTTTCCAAAGCTATTTTCTTTTGATATTCTTACCTTACCTCTCTTGTTACTTTTCCCACTAAGTCTTCCCTAGTCCAATCTAAATTTTTCTTCCCTAGCTACCCCATTGCTCTAGCATTATGTGTTTTATGTCCTTCATATCATTTACTATTATCTGAAATAATCTTATTAATTATTTATTTGCTTGTTTTCTGTCTCTTTGCACTAAAATATCATCTCCAGGTGACCAGGGACTTTTGTCTATCTTTTTTACTAGTGTTTCTTCCAAGCCTAGAACTATTATTGGTGGCAAGTAGACACACTATAAGATTTTAAAGAAAAACAAAAACAGTGAAAAAAGTAATGGACATAGAAAATTCAACTAAAATATATGTTAAGTACTAAAGGCATATTTTTAAAAAACTTTTACAATTTATTTTTATTATTTATTTAGTTTTGATATTCTTATTGATAGTTTTGAGACTGAGAGGAAAAGAGAGAGAAACATCAATGAGAGAAACACCCATCGGCTGCCTCCAGCACGCACCCTATAGGGGATTGAGCCTGATACTTGGGCACATTCCCTGACCTGGAATTGAACCTGCGACCCCTTCCTGCATGGGACAATGCTCAACCAACTGAGCCACACTGACCTGGGCTGAAGACTCATAATTTAATGAAATATATCAACTGTCATTACAGAGCTAAGCCATGGCAATAAAACAGTTTTCTGAGAGAAGGTATTTAGGCATAAGAACAAAATGAAGGACTAAACTCTGGAGAGCAACCAAAGATGATGTGTGGGGACAGAACTGATGCAATGAAAAATAAAAATAAGAGTACATAGTAAAAGTATAATATAATATCATGAACATTAAATGAGAAAATGCTTTGTGATGAACATTTGTGGTATAGAATTAAAATAATTAAATTGTAATTTATTATTAATTTCAGAGATAAAAAATATCTAGAGCCGGCTTAGAAGCTAACTTATTAACTTCTATTTTAGTCTTTTTGTCCTAATCAAAGATAAATAATAAGTTAAAAATGTACAGGTTTTTTATTTTTTTGCTTTTGGCCTTAAACATCCCTGAAATGTTTTAACAATGATTTTAAGTACAAATTTGAATGCTCTTTTTATACCCTATTAATACAGTATAATTAATATATAATAACAATAAAAACATATAATAATATGTGCTACATCTGAACAGTTAAGTAAAATTATCTTTTTTCAACATTAGAACACAATATTTGGCCTGTTATATGCTGTCTTTTTTTTTTTTCTTTCTGAAATCGTGGCCTTGTTTGGAGATAAGTGTAACATTAGTGGTAGTTCAATAGCTGGAAAAGATTAGCAAGAATGAAAACAATATTTATCCTGGCAGAAAATTTAAATTACATTTTAATTATTACCATTTAAATTTTATTTTAGTGAAACTTACACTCAATCTGTAACTCATGGGGTAATCATGTACTTAATAGTTAGTTTAGTCTCTAAATTTGAATTTTGACTATTTTATCTTGAATGTCTTTGATGTTATGATGTTTTCAATGGGAGGTAAAAAAGTTGGGTTCTCTTTGTTTTTACTTCAAGAATTAAAGTAAAATAAAGACTTTAACAAACAATTCTATTTTTCCTGAAGTCATTTTTCTTTCTGTCATCAGTTTAAATTATAGATCCATCAGCAAAATTCACATCCTTTACTTACAGAACTTATGCATATTTTTAACCACAGTAGCAGAAAATTAGGTTAATTGTGAATGCAGTTAATGTAGCACATTAGTAAGCCCTTAGGTATTTTGTATGCTATTGGAAAAAAAATTATTTTTTATTCTTAAATCCAGCATATTGAGACATTAAGTTGAAAAATAAATTTTTTGCCCTGGCCAGTTTTGTTCAGGGTTGGAGCATTAGCCCATGGGCTGAAGGGTGTCAGGTTTGATTCCTGGTCAAGGACACATAACTCAGTTGCAGGTTCCCAGCCCTGTGGGGGCTTGCGGGAGGCAGCCAATTTATGTTTCTCTCCCCTCCTCCTCCCTCCATTCCATTCTTTCTCCTCTCTCGCCCCAACTCTAGAAATCAATAAAAAAAATCCTCGGGTAAGGATTTTAAAAAATTGATCTGTCTTTGAAAAATGTTACACTGCCAGAAATCCTTAATGAATAGTTATCAAAATCTTTATGAATAAAAGCAAATAGTTTTGGGGAGATGGCCTTTTTAAGAATAATGACATTCAACTATGAATATTCATTATTTTAATGAATATTTGTGAATTTCTACTTGTACTTTTTCTGCATACATTTTGTTTTTTTTAGAGAGAGAGAGGAAGGGAGAGAGAGATTGATTTCTTATTTCATTTATTTATGCACTACAGGCCTGGTGCACGAAAATTCGTGCACTGGAAGCGGGTCCTTCAGCCTGGCCTGCCCCCTCTCACAGTCTGGGAGCCCTCAGGGGATGTCCTACTGATGGCTTAGGCCCGCTCCCCATGAGAAGTGGGCCTAAGCCGCAGTCTGGCGACCCTCTGCGGAAGGCAATTGGCAGATCATGGGAAGGCACCACCCCTATCACCCCCTTATGGCCGCTGCCTCTGGCCTCCCTCTGCAGGAGGCGACTGGGCCGATCAGGGGAAGGCAACACGTCTATCACGCCTCTGCTGCTGCCATTGCTGGCCACTGCAGCTGCCTGAGCCTCAGCCTGGCCCTCACAGCAGCAGCTGCTGTGGCTTTGTCCAGAAGGACGTCCGGAAGATGTCCGGTCTAATTAGCATATTACCCTTTTATTAGTATAGATTCATTGGCCAATTCTTGTATGTTCCCTAACTAATGATTGAACTGTCAACCTTGGTGTATCAGGAGGATGATCTAACCAACTGAGCTACCTGGTCAGGGCAAGTATTCTAAATATGTGAATCTATATGTGTGGTGTGTGGTGTGTGTGTGTGTGTGTGTGTGTATCTGTGCATTCATTTTTCATTAAGATTTCCTTAATAAGAAATTTAAAGAATGGTGATTTAGCCCAGCTGGTGCGGCCCAATGTTTGAGCATCGACTCATGAACCAGGAGGTCATGGTTCAGTTCCCGGTCAGGGCACATGCCTGGGTTGCAGGCTCAATTCCCAGTGTAGGACCTGCAAGAGGCAGCCGACCAATGAATCTCTCTCATTATTGATGTTTCTATCCCTTCCTCTCCCTGAAATCAACAATATATTTTTTTAAAAGAATTGTGACTTAAATGCATTTTATTTCTATAAATATTATAAAATACTTCTTATCCATTGTCTCACTGTTTATTTGGAAATAAATACAGCCTAATGTTCTAAGCCTAAAGTCAGATAAACCAACATAATACAGGGGAAATGTACCAAGAACTACATAAAGTCAAGATACAGGTAAAAACAATTTTAAGGCATTAGTTTGACAATATCAACTAGTTACTATGCATATGTTCATCTTTCTCCCTCATTTTCATGATACAGTTTTACCTCAGTACAATTTTGACTACATATTCCAAAATAAACAGAACTCAGGCTTCAGTAAATCTATTTTAGAACTTTGTTTCCAAAAATAAAAAATAAATGGTAACTATACGATAGACAAATACGAAAAGAACTCATTATTTCATCAGTAAGTGGCAACCTGCTTTGCTCTGTTGCTTGACTTTCAAGAGGTTATTTTTCTTACTCATTTTGAACTGTATTCTGAAATATGATTTTTTTCCTGCAGGCATTCTGCCAAAACTTAATAAATTTAGAAAGGTCTGACAAGTCTGTTTATATTTTTGTGAACTATGAAGATCAGGGGTTCCTGGGGTAGATGTGAAAAAGTGTTAGGTGTCATTTAGTTAATTTAAAACACATTATTGGACAGTTATTCTTTATCTTACTGGTTTAATAATTAAATTTTATCCCAGTTGAAAAAAAAATGGAATGTGGGTATATATTCCAAAAGTTTTTTTTTCATAATTTATGGATACTTTTTGTATAGTTGTTTTATTTTAATGTTCCAAACTGCTTTTTAAAAATAATATAAATTATTCCTATTATGGGGGATTTCAATTTAAAAAAAAATGTGACCAAATGTTTATCTGTAAATCCTATATAACAAAACCCTAATATCCAAATAGACCGAACAGTGGAATGACTGGTCACTATGATGCACACTGACCACCAGGGGGCAGATGCTCAATGCAGGAGTTGCCCCCTCGTGGTCAGTGTGCTCCCACAGGGGTATTGCAGCTCAGCCAGAAGCTGGGCTCATGGCTGGTGAGTGCAGCAGCGGTGGCAGGGGAGCGGCAGTTGGACATCCCCCAAGGGGTCCCGGACTGCGAGAGGGCCCGGCCCAGGGCTTTCTGTGAGTCACAAAGCCAATCCCCCTCTGAGTGCAGGAATGTCATGCACTGGGCCTCTAGTATTTCATAATCAAATCATATGTAAATTATGAGCTGACTTAACCTTATATGCATGAGTTAAAGAATGAATTACATGGGAAAATAACACTTCAAAATTAGAGTATTTAAGGGGATTTATTATGTGGGAATAGTTTTACTACATCATTTTAATACTGCTATAAAATACATTTATGTACATTTTATATTTTATTGTTCCTAAATATCTACAAAGTATGTAAGAGAAGTTTCACAGGCTGCTTGAAGAAGCGATACTGAGTGGGCACTCAGAGACCATAGTGAACAAAATGTGGAGAAAGAAAGCTTGCATCTGGATAGAAATAGTATGCGTTGCTCTCCACATTACCCACTTCAGGAGGTTATTATGAGGTTTAAATGGCATGGTATTATACAAAATTATCCCATATAATAATCTGTCACTATATGGATGAGCCTGTATAAGAATTGAGTTCAATTGATGTCTCTTTAAAATTTTTAAAGAGGCAGTGCCTTTATTTATTTATTTTTTAACATGATTTTATTTTTTTAAAATATATTTTATTCATTTTTTTTACAGAGAGGAAGGGAGAGGGATAGTTAAAAACATCGATGAGAGAGAAACATTGATCAGCTGCCTCCTGCACATCCCCTTTTGGGGATGTGCCGGCAACCAAGGTATATGCCTTTGGCCGGAATCGAACCTGGGACCATTCAGTTTGCAGACCAACGCTCTATCCACTGAGCAAAACAGTTAGGGCAATTTTATTTATTTTAGACAGAGAGGAAGGGAGAGGGATAGAGAGATAGAAACATCGATGAGAGAGAAATGTCAACATCAATCGGCTGCCTCCTGGGGATTGAGCCCAAAACCCAGGCATATGCCCTGACTGAGAATCAAACTGGTGACATCTTTGTTTATGGGTTGACATTCAACCTCTGAGCAACACCAGCCAGGCACAATTCTTCAATTTTTAATTCAGGAATAGAGATAATTTGAGTTCCACTCTGCGTAGACTAGACCATGTTAATGGTGTCTCATTCCCTTCTGGAGAATTTAGGAGGGCATTTGAGCATAAAAGCTGGTAATGATAATGGTTACAAGGACTGGAATGAGATGTGTCACTTGAAGAAGGAATACACATCTTTATGTATTTGAAAGGGGGTAGTTTTACTTTCTTTGGCTGTGGGAGACAGAATCAGGAAAACACGGAAGTTGTAAGGTAGCAGATTTCTGATCAATATTGAGGAGAATTTTCTAACAATGAAAATGTTCCACATCAGGAAAAACTACCCAAAATGTTTATTTGAAGAAATAAAAGGATGAATGGCTACTAGTGTCATTTGTAGCAATGAGTAACTAGGATTTTAGAATTCATGTTTTATTTTAATATTTAATAGGGTTCAGAAAAAAAATGGAAAATTATATAGATGTATACAGGGGCTGGCCTGGTCTTGAGTAATAATTAAAAGAAGTGACTAATCCACACTGCCACCTATCAGATGTAGAAATCAATTATATAATTAATGGAGATATTTTTCCTCATTTTCCATGTTTAATTCAAGTTTCAATTAGTCAAACCTTTATTCTATGCTCTTAGATTGCTGTGAAGAATTTCAATCTTTTTATTTTCCCCTCCCTCCCTCCCTCCCTCCCTTCCTCCCTCCCTCCTTCTCTCTCTCTCCTTTTGTTGTTGTTGTTAGAGGTTATAATATAGGCTCCAGAAGCAAAATGCTTGGGTTTTAATCTTAGATTTGTCATATACTAGCTGTCTGCAGTGTCTGTAGTAAAACTGAATATCTGGGAAATGAATATAATAATAGCACCTATTCTTATGTTTGCCGTGAGAACTTAAGGAAGAATTTTAAAAATATAAAGTATGAAATGTGCTTAGAATAGTGCTCTAGTAAATGCCTATTTTTATTTATGATTTGGAATTAATTCATTTACATTATTTACAGCAAAATCAATAAGGGAGATTACCTGTCGATTCCCCATACAGATTTCTTAAATTAATGAAAATAGTCTTTCTAGCTATTTTTACATTAGGAAATATAGTGAAAGCAATAAGTTTGTAGTAAGTGCAAATGGATACATATTACTGTCTGGCCATTATAATGGCCAAAAACTAGGGTAACTCAGAACAAAAGGAAGAGTATAAACCCAGGTCTACTTAGCAGTTTAAAAATCATGAGAAAAGTAATACAAAGAATGGAGACACAAAATTAAATGTTAAAATACATAAAACAACTTTATGCATGTCTGAGAGCTCTCTCAGGTTTTCGTTGTTAGGCATATTGGTAGAAAATTATTCATTCCTTTGGTTGGGGTTCATGTCTTCTATATCTTTGTATGATCTCATATTTATTAATACCTTGGACACTCAAAGATTATTAATGTCATTTTCCGGCAGGTGCAAGAATTGGAGTAGGTTTCAGCATATGATTTATGTTTGCAATAAGATGTGTAAATACAACAGTCATCCAAGAAGTAGTAAATGGGCCAGTAAGGCGGGGCGGGGGATAAACATACTTTCGTTACCCACATTACACCCACACGTCCTAGAGGATGTGGCCAGGATTTTTAGCAAAACCCATCTGTGTTTGACACTTGGTGTAATTTCTGTAACGATTTTTTTTCTGCTCCTTTCTAATAAATTATTTGGCAATTTTTTTTTGCACTGTAATATCAATTTTTTAGTTACATTTTGCACAAGAACTTGGGTTCACATCCCAGAGGAGGCTCTGGGAAGCCTAGGGTATCGGATAAACTTGGCCTGGAAGAGGGCCAGACAGAAAAAATTCTCAAACAAGGATAATACTGGCTGTAAAAACCTCCTTTAGGAATCTGAATAGATAAAGGAAAAGACAGTTTTGCAACTTCCCCTTTCAAAGATACAGATCTCTGTCTTTCAAAACAGCACTATTGTTTGCTAATCTTCCTGAAATGTCAAGTGTACTTTCTGACCTTTCAGTACATGTTCTTGGAAGACTTAAAAACAAGGCCAGCACAGCCTACCTGCACTGACACTGTCTACATGGGCGATGTCAGTGTCTCTGTGACTGGGGTGGAATTGAAAGATTGAGAGCTTATGATTCTCCAGGACCTGCCATGTACAGCAGGATCTTCAGGTCTGTGCTCGCCGGCTGCATTCCAGCGGTTCTCAACCTGTGGGTCGCGACCATTGGAAAACACATATAGCATATCAGGTATTTTCATTACGATTCACAACAGTAGCAAAATTACAGTTGTGAAGTAGCAACGAAAATAATGTTATGGTCGGGGGGCACCACAACATGAGGAACTGTATGAAAGGGTCGCGGCATTAGGAAGGTTGAGAACCACTGCAAGGGAGAATCTGTTTCCCTGCCCGGTTCAGCTCCAAGGGGATGCCCTCATTCTTTATTTTGTGGTCCCCTTCATTCATCAGCAATTTGCATTCCTTTAGTCATCCTGGGTCTCTCTCTGAACACAGCTGGGAAAGGTTCTCTGATTTAAAGGATTCCTGTGGTGAGATAGGGTCCACCTTGATAACCCAGGCTAATCTCCCTTCTCAAGGCCCTTAATCTTAATCACACATGCAGATCTCCCTTTGCTATGTACAAGGACATATTCCCTGGGTAGAGGGACTGGGGTGTGGACATTTTTGGAAGCCACACTCCTTCCTACCACAATTTATAAAGTCACTGTGGTATCTTTAGCACCCAGCAGAGTGTTCCATAGATGTTTAGAATCAAGATGTATAAAACAATATATTAAATATATAAGGAACGTCTTTTGGAAATAAACATCGCTTGTGCAATTATCTGGAAGGTGGAAAAAACAGTTAACATTTTAGTATCAACACGTCCTGTATGGGCCTGGCTATAGCTACAGAAATATCTAATTGCTTGAGGTGAAAGATTTCTAATAAAAATATTTAAAGATGTCAATTTATTAAAGTATATGCTTATAAATATTTTATTCAATGTTATCATAATCATTGAAAATAAATTCTAATGTTAATGCATATTAATAGTGCCTGTTTTGCTATTGCAAATTGTATGTTATTAAGAAGGTACTTATTAGAGCTGAAATAAAGCTCAATAGAGCATCAGTGAATGTGGATTTTGGATTTTGTCTTAAATCAACATCTAAAAATGTTTATCAGAAAATAGGGAATCCTTAAAAGTTCTAGAAAAGTAGAACTTTGCCTTTAGTTTCAATTTTTTCTCTTGTAAATTGACAGACTTTGGGTCAAATAAAAAATCTAATAGTCTATGAAATGGAAAACTGGCTTTTCTTAGAGTAGTTTCTGACGGAGGGTTCACCAGACTTGATGCATTCATGCGTGCGTGTGTGTATGCGTGTGTGTGTGTGTGTATATATGTGTCAATGCATAAATTAAATAGTGAGTTTATTACTATCTTGTCATGCTGTTTGAAGACAATCATCAACCATTTTGATATATTAGGTGAAAATTAATAAGGCCTATTCAGAGTCTATATAGTTTTTGATAGTCACTTAGATATTCTAGACACTACTATAGTCTCTAGTGGACAATATATATTCAATCATATACTCTATACACTTGAATGTAAAATGAACGAATAGCCTGAATTATTTGGGAATAGGGGTAAAAAAAAAAACAGTTAAAATTTAAGCATTGAGAAATCCAGACAATAGAAATCTTTTGGATAAATCATGTTGGTATTTAATCCCTTTTTTGCTGATTTAATGGAAGAAAATAGAAATACTGTTAGTTTCTGGATGCAATAATTCCCTTAAGTAACATCAAGAATAATATTTTAGTGACATTTATTCAGGGAAGATGCCAATGCAAAGTTGAGCATGCCTCAAACTTTTTACATATTAAAATATCAGATTATTTTACTGAGATATAATTTTTCACTAGCAATATTTTATAAAATGGAATTCTATACCTTTTTCTGCTTCCCTAGATTAGCTAACACATGGATGCATATGAAAAACTTATATTTGTATCTAGTGTCACTTAAAATTTATTTTAAAATATTAACAGGCACTTCGGATTAAATAACTGGTAAACACTAGGGGTTTTCCTTATATCATTATGCCAAAAGCATGTCTTCACTCTGCATTTTAATTGAGGTATTTTCTGCTTGAGACATTAAATAACTAAAAGAGTATCTCATATGTTTCAATACCAACAAAAACAATTACTAAAATTGTATAGTGTTTCTAAATATTCCCTATGTGCTTTGTATGACTATTCTCCAATTGTTACTATGATAATTATCAAATACAACTGCTGTAACCCTTTTTATACATTCTTCATTATCATTTTGCAGATGAGTAAAATGAGTTAATTTGTCTAGGTTTTCTCAATAGGTGGATAATTAGGGCTTGAGCCAGCTGGTTTTGACTTTGCACTATCTCTGTGTACATTAAAAAATATATATATATGTATATATATATATATATGTATATATAAAAACCTAATATGCAAATAGACTGAATGGCAGAACAACCAAACAACCTGTCGCTATGATGTGTGCTGATCACCAGGGGGTGTGCATGGAACATGGCAGGTGTTGGCAGCATGCGGCAGAGTGTGGAACATGGCAGGCATTGGATGCAGCAGGATGTTTTAACTGTTTTGTTTTTTTTACCCCTATTCCACCGAGCAGGTGAGCAGGAGCGCAAGACCAAGGCAGGGCGCCAGTTGTTGTCATCCGAGTGAGTCTCTGGTGGCTACTGAAAATTCTTTGCCCCCACATGCTGCCATCCTGCCCGGCACTCACACCTGCTCCCAGTGCTGGCCCTGCTCGTAACCGTTGCTGATGCCAGAGCTGCCACTCGCACCCGCTGCCGGTGCCCTGATTGCTTGGCGCCTTCAGCAGGTGTGAGTGGGGGCTGCCAGCCCCAATCACCCCTGAGGGCTTCTCCACCTCTCCCTGCTCCTGAGGGGTGATCAGTGCCAGCATCCGCCTCTTGCATATGCTGCTGGTGATGGCCTTGCTTACACCTGCAGCCGGAGCTGCTGCTCGCACCCACTTCCAGCACTGGCCTCACTCGCACCCACAGTCAGCTCTGGAGCCGCCGCTCGCACCCGCTACTAGCACTAGCCCCAATTGCTCCACGCCGTCAGTGGGTGTGAGTGGGGCCAGTGCTGTACGTGTGTGGGAGCAGCGCTGGTGGGAATGCACCAGCGGGAGCAGGGCTGCTGGCAGACAGGGGACTGGGGGCATGAAGGAGGGGCCAGGCAGGGGGTGCAGAGGATGGGCTGAGACCTGTCCCTGTGCCCACCACAGCCTTGCAGCCCACAGTACCTTTCAAGGTGCATGAATTCGTGCACTGGGTCCCTAGTAAATCTATAATGAGTAATGTTAAACATAGGTCATTAAAGCTATATATTGTACAGAAATCCTGAATTAAATCTTTAAGTAAGACACAATGTTTTCTTCTAAATTACTTTTAGAATGATGCTAACTAACCATAACGTGTAATCGCACTTTGGAGAATTAGGGAGTGGTTTCTGAGGAAAGAGGAGGAGAAAAAATAAAAACCTGAAAAAAATATTAGTTACCTTTAAACATAAAAAATGCTACAATAAATCTATTATTTGGAAATAGACAGACATAATTAAAAAATATTTAATTTATTTTGAAAAGAACAGGTTGTAACCTCTTTTATTTATAAAAGTAAAAATAAAAAAAATAAGTCATGGAAAAAAGATTCAGAAAAGTTCTATGAACATTTTTCTTTTATCAGGGCAAAAAAAAAAGTTTAAGATAGCTACAATCCAGTGTTTTCCATGTGGGTGTTCTGCTAAATGTCATCACCTATTCAATATATGAGGTATAATTCTGTTTTAGAGTTGCAGGGTGAGAACATTTGGTTCATTCTAGAGTTATTTTTCTCCATTCAGGATTAGATTAAAACATTGAGCAACATACTTCATCTGACCTTTGCTATTTTTGCAACATTATTGTGAATTATAAAAGCATAATATAGCACGATTAAATAATTAAGCAACATAGACAGTTTCAGAGATTTTCTCCTAATATTCAGTGTTGCGTGGCTTAAAAAAAGGAATATTTCTGATGGATTTGATAGTCTCTTCACTCTAAAGAGTCTCCAGGAGTCCAGTGAGTGCAGAGAGTCCCAAATATGAGTGAAGTAAGAAGTCTGCCAAAGACCCTACCATTTTGAATGAGAAATCCCAGTCTCCTAGATTAGGAATTTAAGTCTAAGCTTCTTTAAAAATCTAAACCTTACTGCCTTATTATGAACAAACTAGATATAAATTCAGTCATTAAAAAAAATACCAAGGTTATTATGTTATACGGGACCATGGTATCATAGCATTAGTTAGACAGCTCTTTAAGTAATTCATAAGTAAGGCCAATAAACCAGATGAGCTGTGTGAAGTATAGGATATTATAAAGAAACACCTCCTCTCACTCCCCCCTTCACTCCCCCCGCCCCCCCGACACACACACACACACACACACACACACACACAAATTCACAGAAAAGCTGTGCTCCACCAGCTTAAGCCTTTCTCTCAAGTTTGAAATGTAATTCCTGGTATTGAGTGCCATCTGGTAAATGGAGTTGCCCTCAGATATCCCCAAGACTACAATAAACATGCAACATGGACATATAATAAAAGGGAACCCTCAATTTTATGATGTGGCTTTTAAGATGCAAAATGAATGGATTAAACAGTTGCTTTGAAAAGTACCTTATTGTGATATTTCCGTTTTCTTACACTAATATATATATTTTATCATCATTGGGTTCTAAACTCAGAAAGCAAAGTTGATTCCCCAAATTTATACATTTTTACTAATATCCCCATGTCCAACATACCAGGTGTGGAATGCTTAGGCTTTATAAGTTGGGGGCACTCCAGATTTAACGAAGCAGCCAGCACCTGGAAAGACATAAAAGCTAGCCTCTAAACGAAAGGTGATGAGTGTTAGTTAACTAGCCCCCCTGGATTCAGAGAATGGCCCCTCGTGGCTCAGAAAAGAAAACTGAAAATGCAGCATCACAGAGTTTAGTTTTAGCTCAGATTTCCTGGTGTTCTCAACACCTGTCTTCTCTACTCCCCAAAGGCAAGAACAGCACCAGTCATGACTGTCCTTTTGTTTTGTTTTTAGAGGAATTTCTTCTAATATGCACCGTGCTATTGCTTTATCGACATTAGTGAACTGCACAGCGATTTCTGCTTCAGTATGCACAATGTATTTCTAGAGGAAAAATAATTCTGCTTTTTTACACAATTGACAATTCCGACTGTGTGTTGACGTCCTTCAACTGTTTCTGTCATTGTCCTGGATGCTGCCTTGTGGTCTCACCACAAGTTCTGCAACAGATTTCCTGGGAGTGTGGCAAAAGTCACCCTGGGTAAGTGGTTGAGTCTACGATTTGGTTGAGTAAACATTAGACACTTTTTAGTGGTTAATCAATGTTAAATTACTTAAATGTTTTTAATATTACATCTAAAATGTGTCCTAAAGTCATCAGTTGTTTTCAATTAGATCATTTTTTTTAATGTACTAGACAGATTTGTCACATTCCCAGAGACCCTATACATATTTGAATATATGGATTGTATCACATTCCTTAGTAGACAGGTGTTTGTTAAAAATACCTATTTTAGCCGAAACCGGTTTGGCTCAGTGGATAGAGCGTCAGCCTGCGGACTGAGGGTCCCAGGTTTGATTCTGGTCAAGAGCATGTATCTTGGTTGCGGGCATATCCCCAGTGGGAGATGTGCAGGAGGCAGCTGCTCTATGTTTCTAACTCTCTATCTCTCTCCCTTCCTCTCTGTAAAAAAAATCAATAAAATATATTTTAAAAAATACCTATTTTAAAACGTTTTTCTCATGACCAGTTTCACTGTGCTTGTTTCTATAGCGTGTGCCTGACATGTCCTCCAACCAATGAGTTGTCTCCTGTCAGTTACTTTATATCCCATAGAAAAGTAATGAAAGTCCTGTTCTTTTTGTTCAAACTATGTAAAATATTAATAGAAAGAAAGTGGGGGGGGATTTTATATTAAATGTCCCCACCATACAAATTTTTTGTGTGGCTCTTGTACCCACTCTTCAAAATATATTCATATAAATATGCCATTATGCCTGCTACTTCATAACTGTAATTGTCTCATTGTTTTCTGATTCTGCTTCGCATATTTTAAAAATATTCTCTATCTGATCCAAACTTATAGGTCAACCACTATGTATGTGGAACATCAGACACACTTTTACTTTTGGTTTTCTAGAAAGCAAATGCCCATTAACCATTTCCATCTCTGAAACATATATTCCTTCTTCATTAGGAGTTCCTGTCGAAGATACTAGTGCCTTTAGTCTGTTTGGCCTGCAACAAAATCCCACAGAGTGGGTGGCTTACAAACAACAGACATTCATTCCTCACAGTTCCTGAGATTGGAAGTTCAAAATCAGGTGCCAGCAGACTCACTGCCTAGTGAGGGCCCTCTTTCTAGTTCACAGGTGTTGCCTTCTTCATGTTGTGTCTTCACGTCGTGGAAGGGCCTATGGAGCTCTCTGGAGCCTCTTTTATAAAGGCACTGATTCCATCCATGAGGACTGCACACTCATGACCTAAACATCTCCCAACACCCCCACTTTCTAACACTACAATCTTTGGGGACTAAGATTCCAATATTTGAATTTTGGGAAGACATACACATTCAAATGATACCACCGTCCATACAAGCAGTGGTTCTCAACCTTCCTAATGCCGTGACCCTTTAATACAGTTCCTCATGTTGTGGTGACCCCCAACCATAAAATTATTTTTGTGGCTACTTCATAACTGTAATTTTGCTACTGTTATTAATCATACTGTACATATCTGATATGCAGGATGTATTTTCATTGTTACAAATTGAACATAATTAAAGCATCGTGATTAATCACAAAAACAATATGTAATTATATATGTGTTTTCCGATGGTCTTAGGCGACCCCTGTGAAAGGGTCATTCGACCCCCAAAGGGGCCACGACCCACAGGTTGAGAACCACTGCATACAAGTTAAGGCAAATTAATGTGTTGACCAACATTTCATGTACATGCTCTACATTGAGCTATATTATCTAAAGGGAATTAATATAAATTGTAATGAATTTTGCAATACTTCCTACATTAAAAGTAGTCAACATAAATTATTCAGTGCTGAGCCTCTATAGATGAAAAATTACCGTAGAGGGTCGGACCAATATAAAAGTAAAGAATGAGAAGATATCATTGCATGGGAAAGATAAGCAATACCAAAGATTACACAAGTGCTTCTGAGATGTGGAAGGTCAGAATTTCATAAAAGTAAAGTGACCATTACAGAATTCAGATAAATAGAATAATCAAATTTACATCTGGGAGAAACGTTGAAAATCTCAATATGGGTCTCTGTCAATGTGGCATTACCTAAGGCAAGTGGCTTGTCTCTAAATCTCAGTTTCTGCACACAGTGTCCTCGGCGGGCCTCAGATATGTCTCTTGCTTCAACAGTGTTGGGATGGAATGGACCAAAGGACACCCCTTCTTCCAGCCTCAGGCCACTCTCCAGCATCTTATCCAGTCACCACCTTCAGGACCACCTCAGCCATCCTCAGCCTCTAAGACCAGTCAACACCGTTTTGTTTTTAATCTTAATTCCTATTTCCGAACAACCATGAGCTCCCACATTCATCAGGATTATTCCACCAGGTGGAGCCTACGGTCAACCCCCTGGCCAGCCTGCATCTGTGGGCCCCATCCACCTACCTCTCTCTGGGCTTCTATTTCAACCTCCATCGAGGATGTGGCTCTGGAGGGCGTGGGCCGTTTCCTCCGTGAGTTGGCAGAGAAGCAGAGAAGAAGTGGAGAGAAGCGCGAGGGCACAGAACATCTCTTAATGATTCAAAACCAGCGCGGTGGCTGCATTCTCTTCCAGGATGTGCTGAAGCCTCCCCAAGGTGAGTGGCAAAACTCAGGACGCCATGGAAGCCGCCCTGGCCTTGGAGAGGCACATGAACCAGGCCCTGGTGGAGCTGCAAGGCCCTGGGTTCTATCCACGCAGACCCTCAGCTCTGTGACTTCCTGGAGAACCACTTCCGGGGTGGGGAGGTGAAACTCATCAGGAAGATGGGCGACACCTGACTAACATCCGCAGCCTGCCAGCCTCCAGATGCAGCTGGGCAAGTACCTGTCCAAAGGCCTCAGCCTCAAGCTCGACCAGGAGCCTCTGGAGCCCAGAGGCCTTTGAGGGGCCTCTCTGCCTTCCCCTGGGGTCTGGCTTTTACCTGAGCCTCTCCCCGAAGCTACTAGCCACTCTTTTAACCACCCTGAAGCCCTCTCCCATGCCTTGGACCAAATGGAAGCAATAAAGCTTTTTCAGCAATAAATAAATAAATCAATCTCTAAAATATATATATATTATTGGGGGGGGGGTGAATTGGGTAAGTGAGATGGTACATTGGAAATGGTTAGCACAGTTCCTGGCACAGAGTGTCCTACGTTAGTGGTAAGATAACTGAGGTATAGGGATTCATTAACTGTCTTAACAAGAATTGAGACCAGGAGTAGTAGCAGCAAACAGGATGGCATCACAAAAGTGCCAGTGACTTAATAAACGGAATGACTAGTCCAAGAGCACTTTATACGTTAGTGGTCTGCAGAGCAAGGCACATCAGCTTCCTCTTGTTGAGAATACCTGCAAATATCACTTGAGCTTGAGAAACATGGGGCTTACGAAGACAAAAAAAATTTTTGAGCCAAGTGCAACCTTTTTAAAAAGTACAATTATGTACATTTTCCATTCAATCAATCTCATTTCCTTGAGATATAGAGACCTCAATCTTATGAGAGATTTTAAAAATTATATAGATTTGTGTAATTAGTTAAATATAGGACACATTTATCCTATATTTAACTAATTACACAAATTCTACTATTTAAAATATGCTTTTGTCCTGGCCGGGTTGGTTGGAGTGTTGTCCTATACACCAGAAGGTTGCTGGATTGACCCCCAGTAAGGGCACATACCTAGGTTGTGGGTTCAATCACCAGTTGGGGTACGTGCGGGAAGTAACTGATTGATGTTTCTCTCTCTTTTTTTTTAAATATATTTTATTGATTTTTTACAGAGAGGAAGGGAGAGGGATAGAGAGTTAGAAACATCGATGAGGGAGAAACATGGACCAGCTGCCTCCTGCACGCCCCCTTCTGGGGATGTGCCCGCAGCCAAGGTACATGCCCTTGACCGGAATCAAACCTGGGACCCTTGAGTCCGCAGGCTGATGCTCTAGCCACTGAGCCAAACCTGTTAGGGCGATGTTTCTCTCTTACATTGATGTTTTCACTCTTCCTTCCTCTCTCTGAAATCAGTCAACATCCTTGGGTGAGGATTTTTTTAAAAAGTATTCTTCTTGAAAAATTTTCTGTTCTACCAAAAAAATTTTAGAAACATTTTTGGGGATTTAAATGAACAGTTTAAATAACACCTAAGGAATATAAAAATAATAGCACAGGATGGGGAAAACATCATTATTATAACTTAGGAAAAACAAAGAGAATGTGTTACCAACACAAAGTAAACTGATAGTGTAATAATTTTTTTCATTTATATATCATTATAGTTTTGAAAGATTTAAAATTACTTATATATTGATTTATTTTATAAATTATTACTGAACATCTCCTGTATGTTCTGTCTTAGGCTAATTTTGGTGACCATAATCATCTATAATAATAAAAGCATAATATGCAAATCAACCGAACGGCCAAACAGCAGAACTACCATCTAGATGACCATGCTATGACACGCACTGGCAATAGGCCAGTCAAAGTGGGTGCAATGCAATTGGTCGGGGGGCCCCACCATCACCCCACAATTGCCCTGCAGAGGGAGGCCCAGGCCACCTCTGCAGGGCGATCGATTGCAGAGTCCCAGCTGGGTGGGCGGGGCCTCCCTCTGTGGGGTGATGGATTGTGGAGCCCTGACCATGTGAGTGGGGCCTTTCTCTGTGGGGCTATTGATTGAGGAGCCCCGTGATCAATCACCCCAAAGAGACAGGCTCAGGCTACCCGGCCTGTGGCGCTGCGGCGGGTGGGCTGGGCCTCACTCTGTGGGGCGATCTTTCATGGGGCTCGCGAACTGCAAGAGGGCGCAGGCTGGGCTAAGAGAACTCCCCCACCCCCTGAGTGCACGAATTTTGTGCGCCAGTCCTCTAGTATTGAATAAAAGACATGTGGTTCTTCTCATGGGGTTTATAGAAATTTATGGGGCGTGACCAACTTCATTTACTAGTAAATCTCACAGCTGAAACTATTCCTTTGTGACCTTGGGCAGAGCAAAAAAGAAAAAGAAAAAACTTGGTGATTGCTGGAGTAGGGGGTGGGAAGAGGTGAAGGAGGTTATAGAGGGGATAAATGGTGATGGATGGCCACCTGACTTGGGATTGAGAACATACAGTACAGTGTACAGATGATGTGCTATAGTACTGTGCACCTGAAACCTGTAAAATTAAACAGTGCTACCCTAATTAAATAAAAAAGGAAAATAAATAAAACTTAAAAGAATAGAAATAATTTAACTTTAAATTATAAATGGAAATTATAAACAAGTTATAATAAGTAGAAATTATAATCATTCTTTCTTTTTTTAAAAAAATATATTTTATTGATTTTTTACAGAGAGGAAGGGAGAGAGATAGAGAGTTAGAAACATCGATGAGAGAGAGACATCGATCGGCTGCCTCCTGCACATCTCCTACTGGGGATGTGCCCACAACCCAGGTACATGCCCCTGACCGGTT
>NW_006300375.1:3747938-3751501 GCF_000327345.1 Myotis davidii
CCCCAGAGACTTCCCGGAACCGGAGTTCAGAGCAGTCGCGAGCTTGTGACTCCCTCCCCTGCCGCGTCCTCAGGTACCAGGCCCATTCCGCGCACTAGAGCCTCCGTACCTTTGCACTTTACTTCCGCAGCTCCTGACCCTCAATGTGTTTTTCTCTTTTCTTCTAGTTGTAGAATTTCCACTCTGCCAGCCTTCCTGTAGTTCTGGATGTTGACCGTCCTGTCCTTTTATTGCGTTTCTGAAGTTGTTGTAGGAGGCAGCAATCTCGATGTTCCCCTATGCTGCCATCTTAGTTTCTCCAACAAGACAATCTTTTAAAGAGTACTTGGAACAATGTTTAGCATAAACTAAAACTTCAATGTATATTAGCTAGCATTTCAAAATAGAGAAAATAAATAATCTGTCAAAAGAGAAATAAAAACATAAAATGCTAAATAGGTTTAAGCATTTATTGTATTTAATGTTGTGATAAGCAGTTAGACAGATATGAGCAGAGCAAGGACAACAGACGAGCTTTATAAAGTCACCAGGGTTGAAAGTCCCAGGTGTAACATAGCCTGGTCCCATTATAAAGTGGGCAATGGAGGGGTTTGGCCAGTAATGGCACCATTAATTTTAATACTATCTTATAGCTACCTCTGTAACTGGACCCCAAGTTCAGCTGCCTGTTGCCACAAAAACCAAACTCATGAAACAGATACTGGTGAAAAATGACAGAGGTTTATTCAAGTGCCAGTAACAAGGAGATGAGGGACTTGTCACAAAGCCCATTTCAACATCTCAGTGCAGGCATAGGTTTTTATAAGGAGGGAGAGGAAAGCAGAACAAGTAACTCAATGGGAAAGGGTCGAAAAGTTCTCTCTGTGCAGGCCAGCATAGTCCATTCTGATAAGGATCTCAAAACTGGTCAAGTGATGGTTTGGTGTATGTCATCCTGGTTTTCATCATCTTACCTCTACATCATCCTAGTTCTATGTTTGAATGTCAGAAAATCTCCCAGAACTGGGATGACAAAGGTTGGAGTCTATATCTCCTGAAGTTAGTTCCTAGGATTCTATACAAACATGCTGTTTATCTAAAAGCTCTATGTTAGTCTGAGTCAGCATTCACAGAAGCAATGTCAATATAATCCCCACTGTTACAATGACCTATTTTGCCAGTCCTAAGGGAAGTACATAGAGGATGAGGCCTTTTTAGATCAATATGTCTTTTCTATACATGCAAACTTTTATGGCTCTCTGAAATCATCCTCAGCTATGTACTACTGGCAAACTAGTTTTCTCTCTAATTGCTACAGAGCCTAAAAGAAAATATACCTAATGGAAAAACAACACCAAAAACATTCCAAAAATGGGTGAATAAACTTGCCAGTTTTCACCAACATTTGAGTAGCAACCCAATTCTTGAGGTATTAAAAATGACTTCCTTGTTTTACAAATAAAGTCTTTACAGGGCTAGAGGTATGGCTCCGGAACATCAAAGCCCACTAAATCTTTTTACCTTCCCCAAACCTCCACTATTCTGCTCAAAAAGTTTATAGATAATTGGCTTTATGAAACCAAAGTTCTTCTAGGAGGAGCCTACATTTATTTCTCTGTACCTTTGAAAGGGAAATATCTGGTTTTCTTCAAGAACTCTTATCTGAGCCATCTCTTAAAATGCAAGTTTCTGGGAGATAATCCTTATTGAAAGAAAAGAAAAAACTTTAGCCATTTAAGCAGATCAAATTAATTTATTTTAGCTGTTAAATACTGATTGCTAGACAGGTATTAAGTTCATCTACTTTTATTATAAAAAGCTAGAAAATAGATTTGGAGCTGTTAATAAAAGTCTTAAACTTTGTTAGAAATATATCTTTTAAAAATATCAGTGTGTTTGCCAATGGAGGAGCCTATGACTTTAGAAGTTGTGAAATCTATTTGCCAATCTAAAAAAAAAGCTAATTGCTTACTTTTTACTTGTAATTTGAAAGAATTTGTATGGTTTTTTTTATAGAAGGTATAAGGTATAAGAATTTTTTTAAGGAAAATGAAGTAAATTGTTCCAAAGCTGGTTCTTTCTGAATGGGTAAGAAGGGTTGTGAAGGTTGTAGAAAGGTTTGTGAAAGTTATAGAAGGTTTATGAAAAAAAAATCTTAAAATGAATTATATAAGTAAGCTCAATAATAAATGTATTAAGTGAATCAATTTCGAGAGCAAAAGTAAACATTTGATTTTGGTTCTTTTTTACTTTGTTAAATGGACAAGGATTTTCCTCTTACTTTCCAGATATAAGGAGACTTATTTTTTAAAAGCAATTTGTAAATTATTTATTTTTCTCTCTACCTGATCCCTCCAGAACCTGGCAATTCTTAATGAGTGAGTCATGGCAATACGTTTCTTTGCATGTTCAATAAGCCCAGTTTCCAATTGTGGTTTTATTAACCATGACTTTGGCTGGAATGTCAGGTCTGACAGAGACATGCCTGGACTCTGGATGTCACCAGAAATCCTTAAGAAATGAGATTGGCCGAAACCGGTTTGGCTCAGTGGATAGAGCGTTGGCTTGCGGACTGAAGGGTCCCGGGTTCGATTCTGGTCAAGAGCATGTAACTGGGTTTCGGGCACATCTCCCGTGGGAGATGTGCAGGAGACAGCTGATCGATGTTTCTCTCTCATCGATGTTTCTGACTCTCTATCTCTCTCCCTTCCTCTCTGTAAAAAATCAATAAAATATATTTTTTAAAAAAGAAATGAAGATTGACCTTGAAGCCAATATGAGCCCCTTAGAGACATGGCCTGGTACATTGCTTGGGCCTATGGTTCATAGTAGTCTTTCCAGGTAAGGAATGATGGTTGTTTTCCTGAGAGATGTCAAGAAAGGAACCTCAAGACATTTTTGGGGACCTCAAGAACTTTAGAAATTCTCCCAAGTCTATAGGTATTGTAGGAAAACCTGATGGCAGCTAGGAGGTTTGGCTTCTTTGGCCTGAAAGGCTTATTGAAGCTCAGTAATGAGAGTTCAGAGAAGCAGATTTAAGAGACCCTATATGACCAATTGCTCTTCTTGTTGTGTTTATACAAACAATCAGGACAAATTGAAACTGGACTTAATACAGTAAATAAATTAGTCTTAATTTGGCTCTTTGATAGAAAAAATAAGGGTGATTGCAGGGGGAAAATTATGTTTCAATAGACTACATAATGCACAGTTGTGAATATTAGACTGTAACTCAATTAACTATCTTCAAAATTTATTTTTCGCCTATGAATTGAACTGGATCCTGAATATTTCTAATTTTCTTAGGTATTTGACTACAATCCTCCAAATTAATGTTTTGCTTTTTTCCCATCCTTTTACTTAGAACTAAATCTTTCTCCTTCTATCAAACCATTTGTCATAATTCTTGTCATTCTAACTTTTGCCCCAATAATATCAAGACAGTTTATCTCCACCAGGTGACAGCCCTACTCATACTCAGGGAATGCCACCTCTAGACACCATTGCCATCTCTTTCCATGCCCAGGCTCATCATCCCTCTGACAGAGAGCAAGGATCTCTTGCTCTGAAGAAAAATGCCATCT
>NW_006300375.1:3751601-3752479 GCF_000327345.1 Myotis davidii
TAGAATTTCCACCCTTACAGCCCTTAGGAAGGAGGACCCAGCATGGTCTCCCTCCCTGGAGCATGCCCATGCCTGTGCCTTTTCCTGCCCCCACCCCCCTCCCCACAGGTACATAGATCACCTTTCCCTCCCTCACTTCTGAGCTCTAAGGGCACTTCCTTTGCCTGTATCACCTTCTTCTACAAATTACTTCTACTACCTCTGTGTTTTTCTAAATAAATGTTCTCTTATAGTTTGAGTCTTGGCTCTGAATTCTTTACTAGTCAGAACTCAAGTACAGAGGTTGCTGAACCCAGGTGGTCCGGTCTAACCCCACCAGTCTAACACCTGGTGCCATTCTCATCAGAGACAACAATGTGACAACAACAAATTGTGAAAATGTGTGACCTATTAAATAATCTCTTATCCAGGGTATATTTTTCCCCCAAGCCTGTAGTAATAATTGAAATTATGCCTACAGCCCCATACTGCTTTGTTTGTGTGAGAGAGCAGAAACCCTTATCTCCTTCATTGTTTACCTACAAGAATTTACTTAAAGAAAATTCTAGTTTCTGTAAAAGGAGTTTGAATCCCTAATACAGTCCAAGAGATGCCATGGTACAATTTAGGATCGTGGTCAGGCAATACACTGAAAGTGACATTTTCCAAAAACTGTAATAGAAAGTCAAAGGAAAGTGAAATGGATACTTGGGACACCAGGGCGAGGGGACAAATGACTTTTAAATTTGATTGGTTTTGTTTTTATAAGGAGAAAATGATCAAAGAGAAAAGTTAACAATAAAAAGGTGATATAAAGTGGATTCCTCAAAGTGGCTGTCTTAAGCCCCCACTTCTGTAGCTATCCTGCAATCTTGTGGTGTGTGTGCGCGCGCGTGTGT
>NW_006300375.1:3759310-3760372 GCF_000327345.1 Myotis davidii
CTCCCCATGCATTTCCCTTCCCCAACCCTGCCTCGTCCCCGCGAAGTGCCTTACCATTACCTTCCTCACTCTTAAGCTCCAAGGGACCTTCCTTCACCTCTATCACTTGTTTCCTAAGCCCATTTCTTCTACAAATTACTTCTTCTACCTCTGTGTTTTTCTAAATAAATGTTCTCTTATAGTTTGAGTCTTGGCTCTGAATTCTTTACTAGTCAGAACTCAAGTACAGAGGTTGCTGAACCCAGGTGGTCCGGTCTAACCCCACCAGTCTAACACCTGGTGCCATTCTCATCAGAGACAACAATGTGACAACAACAAATTGTGAAAATGTGTGACCTATTAAATAATCTCTTATCCAGGGTATATTTTTCCCCCAAGCCTGTAGTAATAATTGAAATTATGCCTACAGCCCCATACTGCTTTGTTTGTGTGAGAGAGCAGAAACCCTTATCTCCTTCATTGTTTACCTACAAGAATTTACTTAAAGAAAAATCTAGCTTCTGTAAAAGGAGTTTGAATCCCTAATACAGTCCAAGAGATGCCATGGTACAATTTAGGATCGTGGTCAGGCAATACACTGAAAGTGACATTTTCCAAAAACTGTAATAGAAAGTCAAAGGAAAGTGAAATGGATACTTGGGACACCAGGGCGAGGGGACAAATGACTTTTAAATTTGATTGGTTTTGTTTTTATAAGGAGAAAATGATCAAAGAGAAAAGTTAACAATAAAAAGGTGATATAAAGTGGATTCCTCAAAGTGGCTGTCTTAAGCCCCCACTTCTGTAGCTATCCTGCAATCTTGTGGTGTGTGTGCGCGCGCGTGTGTGTGAGTGTGTGTGTGTGTGTGTGTGTGTGTGTGTGTTTTCTGGAGGTGAGGATGGGTAGAGCAAGAGGAGGAGAAAGCAGAGCTGTAGGTGCAGATAAGGCTGCTCTGTGGATGGCTTTAATTTTGCTCGACACCCTGCTCCAGAGTCATTCTCACATTATGTTCACTTTCCCTTCCTCTGTCCACAGAGACACTGCTTCCCACTGGTGCTCATCTCAGAGACACATGTGGCAAC
>NW_006300375.1:3760405-3761505 GCF_000327345.1 Myotis davidii
CATTAAAAATCAAGTGCTTGCCCAAAGTAACCAGAGTAGTGCCGAGACAAATCCTCTCAATAAATGCAAAGTCTGGGCAATGATTTCACAAAGAATCTACAGAAATGAGTCGTGTCCCTCTCCCCTTTACCTACCCCCTCCCCCCCAGCTCTTCATCCCTCCATTTAGATTTTGGGAGGCTGGTGGGTGAATGCAGGGGGATGGAGCTTAAGAAGAGAGGTCCATTCATCACTGCTATATTGAAACCGCTTGAGAGATTTCCAGAGAAATTCTTTGAAGGTGCACACGTCATATAGACATATGTGTGTGAGAGTGTGTATGTGTGTACATGTGTACAAGGACACAGTCCATTCTACATGTATGCACCCAAGACAGGCAGTGGATAATTACAGAACCTTAGACATTTTGAGAGCATGAGCAGATTTCATCAGACCCCAGATCAGACAAGTTTCCCTGAGGCACTTTGGGTATATTCGTGGTGATTTTGGGGGGCTTAGCACAGCTTCCGAAAAAACTGCCCTCTCCGAGTGCTTTGGACAGGGGCAGTGTTCCCACCTGACAGCGTGGCTGCGTTTGTTTGCTTATTTATTTTGCCCACATATCACCACACCCTTTTCTCACCTAACTCCTTTCTACCTGGGCTGGACCTGCCTGCGCTCTGCCTCCTGCCCGCCGCCTCCTCCCTCCCTGCCTCGCACCCCGGGCACCTGTGCCAGGCTTTTCAATACCTGGATTGCTCTAGCAGTGAAACTAGACGGCTCAGGAGCGAAGGCGCATTTGACTAAAAAGCAGCTCTTGGCTTTCTTCTGCTGCCGCTTCCCCTTCCTCTTTTCCCAAATAGATACGTAAACACATGTATTTTCTGTGTAAATGGAGCGAATTGGGTCTCTGTCTGTGCCTTGATTTAGCGATTGGGCTGCGCCTTGCTCCTCCCTTCCCTACTCGGATAGGAGCGCTCGGATCTGGAGCTCGAGCTTCCAAATTGAAGCTGGCCCCAGGCCAGGTGACCTTTTCTTTGTAAGTTTCTTTCCTACGCAGAGTTGGAGAGTGGAGGGGGAAGGGGGGGCGCGGGGAACTGGGATCTGTTTGGTGTTGGGGGG
>NW_006300375.1:3761524-3786744 GCF_000327345.1 Myotis davidii
GGGGCGGCGGGGGTGGGGGGGAAGGGGGGGGGTGGAAGAGAGTAAAGGGCTGTTGTTAAACAGTTTCTTACCGTAAGAGGGAGTTCAGACCTAGATCTTTCCAGTTAATCACACAACAAATTTAGCTCATTGCAATAAAAAGCCGCTCAGAGCCGACTGGCTCTTTCAGGCACTGAGTCGGAACAGGCTTCTTCCACCCCAGGCATCTCCTCCAGTGGGACCCGCCAGCGCCCAGCACCATGTGGGTGACCAAACTCCTGCCAGCCCTGCTGCTGCAGCACGTCCTCCTCCACCTCCTGCTGCTCCCCATCGCCATCCCCTATGCAGGTTAGTTTTCTCTCCCTCGTTGTTATTATTTCCACTATCTCTTTCTCACCTAGTCTAAACCCCAGCATCCTTTCTTAGCTCAGTTTGTGGTATGGGTTTTTTAAACTTCTCAATGTCCTTTCTTTTGATCTATTTGCAAAGCATTTAAAATGATAATTAACATCCCTCAGGGTGTCTCCCCACCCCACCCTTACTCCCTAATGACCCAGCCCCTTCTCACTTAGCTTAATAGGTGTGGACTTCTGGGTAGGGATGGAGTGCTAACACTGGCTGGAACTTGGATGGTTTGGACAAGTTTAAAGTTGAACAGAAGGTCTGGGCTGACGAGGGGAGAGTGATGGTCAGTGCCGCAAGGATTCATTTTTTTTCCCCAGAGGATACTTTTCCATGACCATCCACAACCCCACATCACTCTGTAAACACTCAGAGCCAAATTATGGCTTTATGCAGGTCAACATTTGGAGACGGCAGATGAAACTCTGAGTCTATGCATGTTATGAAAATGAAAGAGAAAGCCTCCCTTCTAAGATCTCAGTTTTTCTGGGTATGGATGCCTGTCTTTTTGAAACTGCAGAGCAAGGAAGGCAGAAAAAAAAACAAAATTGTGTAACTTTGAGTAAAGCTGCAGAGCTGCTTTCGGCGTCTCATGTTCTGCCCTGAATTTACAGGTTGGGAAGGAGTTGCTTGGGAGTTCCTATTGCCTGGAAGTTGAGAAACTTCATTTACTGCTTTGGGACGTTTTCTGTTGTTATCAGGGCAAGAGGAAACATCTGCATTTGGTTGTATTATCATTGCAGTGGCTGGGATGCCAGCGGGAGAAAGTAGTGAGCATCATGGGTGGGCACAGGGGAATAAAAGAATGGAACACATGCCCAGATGGTAGACATGGCCTTTTTATAATCTAAAACAGAGAACTGGCTGTATTTTTTAAGAGAAGTTAAATATGAAGTTCGTCAGACCTCTGATCTAGCTCTTGATGTAATAGAAGAGTTGAAAACATCAGGGATGTGCTAAGTGATAAGAAACCGTTCAATCCACCTGGCTTTCTTCTCCTTTGTGAATTGGTCCTTTTGGAAAACAACACTGTGTTAGAAAGGTCAGCTTGAAAACAGGTAGGTTAGACTTCTGAAGAGGGGAAAAAGAAGTTAGTGCCATCACCAGGTTATCATGCTTGAGATGTATCCTGTTAGAATAGATTCTTATAAGACATCGCTGGTTTAGGGGAATTTAAGTGTAAATTGAAATCATGGCTGATATTTTGAGGGCTTTCATTGTTGAAGATTGAAGTGTTGCTAACGTCTGAAATAGACTCTGGTTACCTGAAATCGTCTGTGCTAGTGCAAGGGGAACACAGTGAGGAAAACCCAAACAGTAGATCAACCATAGACAATGTCTACTTGCTTTTGGCATGCATCATGAAGTTTTGGCAGGAGATATACATTCGTAATTATATTTCACTTTGGCTAATGTTGAAATGACTGCGTTTCCTGAGTGTGGAGAAAACGCAGCCCAAGAGTGTGCTGGCAGGCAAGGAGAGGCCAATTGGGAATTACAGATATGCTGTGAATAATTCCTGAAGTGTATAATGGTCAAGTTGTCATCAAAAGAGGGTCTGCCTTTGTTTGGGTGGCAAGTTTATGTTGATAGTTGTTCTTTTTTTAAATAACATTGTTCAAAATGGAAAACATGGATAACCCTCTTAGGACACAGAAAGTTTGTTCTTTTCAGTTTCATCTAATGCTGAACATTTAAAATTTTTGTTGTTGTTACTTGCTTCAGTGGTACTTTTTGATTTATCTTATTGTACATATTGTAAAATCATGCAATGTTAAGGAAAGAATTGGATACTATAGTAAAGTGACAATCAGTTCTGAGCAGAATGCATTATGGAGATATTTTACTGAAAAGCTTTTAAAGAAATATTCAATGCAGTGGACCGAAGCCATGTTTATAGAAGTTCTTGCACAGAGAATTACCCTCTATCTGTTCCTAACTACACTGGAAACAAATATCCAATCCCTTGTAACAGCTGAAGCATTAAATGAGCATCTACTGTGGGGGACATAAAGGTGAACAAATGAGGAAGAAACCTACATTACTGAGCAACTGTTATGGACCAAGCTCTAAAAGTGAAACTTGTTTAATTCTAATAAGACTGGCATTGTTGGACTCATCTAACATGAGAAAATTGAGGTTAAAGACCTTAAATGATCTTAGTGAAGGGATAGACCTGAGTGTCTTACCCAAATCTATGTGAATGAAGTATATGGGATTAAAAAATATTTATACTGAAGCCAATAATTGTGAAATCAATTGAAACAGCCTTTAAAGAATCCATTTTGCTAAGAAATTTAAGAAAAACTGTGGGCAGCTGCTGCTGCAAGTTTTCGAGTTGGCAAGGTACCTGACAGTGTAGTTGTTTTGGTTGCTGTGTGGATGGAGAGTGGTAGGCAGAAACAGCAGAGGCAGAGAACAGGAAATGGAATGAAAGAGAATGGAATGAAAGAGAAGGGAAATATCTAGGGAGGCCCCTAACCTCCTACTGAACATTGCTTCATTTTGCAAATCTCTTTGCTGCTTCTCAAATAGCAACATTTGATTGAAGTCTGACAGGATGCCTGTCTTCTTGACATCTTTATTTGTGATGCTGTTACCTTCTCTGCAGAAGGGGAGATGATTGTGACTTCCAAGTTCCTAGATAACAGCAATGACATTCTGGGCCAGTATTTATGATTCCTGCCTTTGAGAAGTTTAAAATCTCCTGTCACAACCATTCATTCCCATTAATTATTTGTATACTTTCATCTTAACATCTTGCCACTTCAAGCTGTTAATCACTAATCATGTGGGTAGGTTTCTCAGAATATGTAGAGCCAGATTCCTGCATCTTTCCACACCCTGCAAATCCTTTCCTTGCACGATTTTCCTTTGAAGTCAATGGTTAGTCCACACAGAGAAGAAAATATATGAGGTACTGAGAGAAATGAGTGTGAGGCCCAGGGACCAGAGGGAGAAATGTGTCTTTCTTCAAGCACCTTGATCCATTTGACCCTGCTCTCTGTTTGTAGGTTTTCACTACAATCCTAATGATTTCAGTTCTAAAATAGGGACTTTAGGTCCTTCAGGAAACACAGCTCCCAGAATGTTTCCCAGACTGGGAGAAGAGGAAAAAGTAGTTACAATTTGAAGTACAGGAAACATGACAAAGTTGGAGTGATCTCTCACCCTTTGATTTCATTTCACTATTTTGTTTATAAACTTCAACTAACAGCCATGCACAAAATTAGGAGGGCAAAATCTGATCCAAAGATATTTTTGAGTTTCTTCCCAAATGAAACTTGTCTTTTAACTGTTTTCAGTAAAATAAGCATCAGTTGTTACTACATATGGAAGATGATTTTTTTTGGATGCTGCTTTTTAATGACTTCTGTTTTGAATTTTTCTTTTATTGAAGAAGAAATTAAGTTTATAGGTGTATGGGGTTACACCATGTACAATTAGCTTGAACTTCACCTTTTTGAGTATATGTTACTGATCCAGTAGAAATGACTGAATTATAAGGGAAAGCTTCTAAGTCATGACAAATGAACAGTGGAAAGGGAATCCTGGTATCTGGTTCTGATCGCCTCTGATTAGCTTTGTAGCCCAGATAAGCCTTTCACTCCTATTTATTATCTAGTAAAGGGAAATCATGGACTTATTTGCCTTTTGGAATGCTTTTTGATCTTTAGATGAAATGTAGTGATGGGAAAATTTATCAGCAAGCAAGAGTAGACTATTTTTATGAGGTACAGCCACACATTAACACATTTCAATAGGACAACTGAGGAGCTGTAGAATTAAACACAACCAGCAAACCCACAGAGACTTTTTTCTCACAGTAGTCTTCAATGCTTGCTTTTATATTACATGGTATCAAGAAAAAAAGCAGAGCATTGACCAGGGATTCTATTTTTTTTAACAATTAGAAAAATACATATCGAATTTAATGTTAGTCTTGGACTTTTTAAATTTCTCTCTCACTTAGATGTGTATAATAAATACATAATACAGGAGGTCATTTTTAATTCAATATTTTTAGTTAACAGAATTCATTTGATATATATAATGCTTCCATTTTTGTGGACAATTTTTTAAATAAATGATCTGCATCTATTAACTATATTTGTTTCTAAGAAATATTTCTATTTGTGTAGGAAATCAGATGATTATTATGCTGTGAAACATTTCATAGCAGCTGTGAAATAGTGCACTAAGGTCAAATGAAGGAGAACCTCTTAATGAAGAAACTTATCTTCCATTAACATGGTCCTGTATTATAAACCAAAATTTGAAAAGAATTGTACTATTTTTTTTTTTTTGCTTGGGAGAATAAGTTTCACTCTTATGCCAGAAATTAAAGAATAAAATTTCAAAAACAAAAGTAAAACTTTGCATATTAATAACATTATTTATCCAAATTGGTTTCCAAATATTTACTTAATGATTATAGTTTAAATAGCTCCTTTTAGTTCAACTATAATACAACTTTTATTTTTCTTAGATTGAGTAATTGGGATATTAGCATTTCAGGTAATTAAACAAAGTCATCTGGCGAGTCAATGAGAATGCCAGAATTATCATCTGTCTGCCAACGTTATGCAAGGCATTTGGTCCGCACTCAATAAAAAACATGTTGATAGATTATTTGGTTGATTGAATTTCTATGTTAAAATGTCTTTTAAATTATATCTGTTGTACCATAGCCATTTAATCTTGTAGGGCAAAGAAAAGTTAAAAAAAATGAAAGCATTACTACAGAAATTAATACCAGTCGTTTGGACCCTGTGTTCTGGAGTTTTATAGAGAACTAGACATGTAGAAGACTTCATGTTTTCTCTTATTTATTGTGAACTTCAGGTTAGGAAAGACATTAATGAGTAGCATCTGTCCTCTTAAGAAACCAACCGGAGCCAGTGGTTGCTGGCAAACTTAAGAGGACAATGCCATTCTTGGTACCTCACTCTACTAGCCATAGTTCCAATTTTTTTAGACAAAAATTTTCATTCTCTTTTCTTGACACATTTCACCACATACAAAAGCCAGGAATGCATTGTCTGTTCTACTGTCCAACTTACTTCTGTACTGATGGCTCTAATCTAAATCTTCATGAAATATTTACAAGCCATATTCTCACATTCTTTCTTAGCAATGCTAAGAGAAAAGAAGGCATCATAAAGTGTTTAAGAGTGGGGGTTCTGAAGCTAAGGCAGCTGGGTTTCGAGTCAGATCTTGTAAGTGGTCAATTTTCCCCCGTGTCTTGGTATCTATATCTTTAAAATGAATATATTATTGCTGCCTTTCTTATAGGGTGTTCAACAGGATTGACAGGCAGAGGAGGGCACAGTCATGTCTATCCTTATTATACAATAGCTGCAGTCTCTTAGACATTTTCATCTTCGTGGTAAAGACGGTGATCATCATTACAAACCAGACAACTTTAGGCAAATTGAGAATAAAGAAGCAAGTTCATGATACTCTAATGTTATTGAATGGATTACATCTCTTAGGATGTTTTAGTTCTGTTCTCGGGTTTTTAATAGGAGGATTCATGCTATCTAGGCGCCCTGTCGAGCACTTTCATGAAGAAAAATGATGTTGTTACATTAAAGGATGAAGCTTTACATACATTTGATTTGCAGCATTTGGATCGATTTCAAGACAAACAGTTCAATGATACTAAGAACTAGTGCCCCCAAGCACAGAAGACACTAATGTGGGAAATGAGAAGAGCTAAAATATGAATAGTATGAAATATTTTAAAGAGCAAGTCAGAAAAATGTGTCCACTGTCCCAATTTTAGTGAGAAGTTTCTTATCTGTTATTGAATGGGCTTGTTTAATTAATACTATAACTTACATACAGACCACTTATGGGAGGAAATGACAAATTTAATTATAGAGCATGATATGATATGCTCTGGCCCTTGCTTTCATACTGTTTGGAGAATATCATGTTATTTATTTCTTTAGAGTGAACTCTGCCCTAATTTTTAAAAACATCCTTAATTTGAAAGAATGTAGATGAGTGAAGTGACTCTACATGACAAGTTATTTATTCTTCACTGATTATAATATTCTTTTTTTTCTCTTAACTATCAGAGAGTATCATTGCCCTCTTCACTCTATCCCCAACTCCTGGAGGTCTAGTATGTTGTCAGATAAAATCATTATCTTGTGGGTGATCTTTAAGGATTTTTTTTATGTTAGCCTCAAAAGCATATTCCTCATGTGTGTTTTTTAAATTATTATTAATAGAAGGACAGAAGAAAAGAAGAAACACACTTCATGAATTCAAAAAGTCAGCAAAGACTACTCTACTTAAAGAAGACCCATTACTGAAGATAAAAACAAAAAAAATGAACGCTGCAGACCAATGTGCTAATAGGTGTATTAGGAATAAAGGACTTCCATTTACTTGCAAGTAAGTTTCTTCATTTTGTTCTTAGGAAAACTTTCCAAATACAGTATGTACTTATTATCATCACGGTTTTTGTTTTTGTATTTAATGTGATTTGCCCTTAAAATTATAAGCTCGGCTTTAGTGTTAAACACATTACAACATAAGACTTAGCTCTCAGTTGATGGAAATATGAGTAAGGAAGTACATATAAACTGATATCTTTTAGACCTCATGGTGGCTTTGGTTATGGAATTTATATTTCTCATCTTATAAACAATTGAACTTTAGGAACTGAAAGGTAATTAGATTTACTTTTATCTCACTTTTAAATGTAATAAAAACCATTTAAAATATTCTATTCAGAGTAAACATTTTTTTTTCTTTCAAGAGGAGTGAAGAAATTTTCAGAATATAAGTTGGACAATAGCCAAAATTTACTGTAACTTATGTCAATGTCTTTAGGGATTTAAATAAAAGGTGTTGAGAGAATTAGATTAAAAACTAGAGGGGTTGGTGTCAGCAGCAGAGACTGTTTAGGCCAGGGTAGTGATGATGACATGATAGATGAAAAGTGATGGGGTAATTCAGAGAGGCATGAGGGGACTCAGAGTGAGTTCTCTTACTTGTGAAAGTCCCTGCATGATCTCACAGAGAATTCCTTACTACTTTGCCAGTAATCCCAGAGGATGTAATTTGGAATTTTGGGCCATGAAGGTGACACTTTCATCCTAACTGCCCAAGGAAAATGTGTTTCCTAGTTCTTCTCCATAAACATTTCTCCCCTCACTTACTTTCCTCCCTTTCATTCCCTATTTCATCCCACATGTTAGAGGATTTAGCATGACACCCTGTAAATTTTAAATTCTGCTCTATAACATTTGGGTCATGACACATAATGTGAACACAGATTTAGTAATGTCATGGCAAGTGGTCTGAATTTCATCTCGCCTTTCTCAGAGAAATGAATGTTATGGGCCTGAGGGGAAAGGACATGGTCAGAGAATAACTTCAATAGATTTAGAGGGAGGAGAGACTATCTCCTTTCTATCCATTTACAGCTCCTCTGGAAGTATTTTATAGCCAAACTGCCACTTTCAGGGAGATATTTCTTGGCAAGAATAGTCGGGGATTGACTTTGCAAGTGTTTTCCTGTGATGATTCTGCTTCTTTCCCTGACTTTCTGATAAAAGCCTTGAGTTAGGTAAATATAAATTAGAGAAAACCAGTCTCAATCAGCATCTCAGCTGTGCAGATTTATGGAGCTGTTCTTCTGGCGGAGGAGGTTGGATTTACTGTACCTGCCCCCCGCCCCTTGGGGTTGGAAGGGCAGGGCATAGACAATTAGAGAACCACAATCATTGTTGGTTTTTAACTCTGAATCTGACAAGACCCTCTCCTGAATCCACAAGTAAGGAAAGTATTGCTACCTTTCAATTTTCACATTAATCAGCCTTATGCCTATTAAAACCAAACCAAAACAAAACAAAAAAACCTTTTCCTTTGTTTTATTTAGTGGAAACGAAAATGAATTTGCTTCATTGGAGAACACATGTGACCTGATTAATATATCTTTACATACCCCATGTATATGAGGTTTCATATTTTCCTACCATATTCTGGTTGAGTTAAATTTAGTCTGCAAATTTATGGCAACCTGTACAGAAAATCACATGTAATAAAACCCATGCACAGCCCAAGTCTTCCTGCCTAGAAATTGTATCATCCTTCTCACTTATCTATCCCAATATGTGTGTCTTATACATATGTGTTTGGAACCACTAAATACATTAGTTATTCAGAATTAAATATATATACTGTGATACTCTGAAATTAGTTCTTAATGAAGTAAATGATATTTTTGCCGACTTGTTATATGGACTAGAATCATTGGCAAACAAGGGCAAATATAGGAAAATACCAACAAAGCTGTGTGAAAGCATTTGCAATTGAGTAGGCATGGAGTGGAACATTATCAAACACTCTTTTCTCTTGAGAAGGAATCAAAAAAATTATTGCATAGAGATTGAAATGTTCCTTTGCTGGGTAGGAAAGATAACCAGAGTGCCTGGTTCTAAGCTCTTCAGAAAATTGCCATTCATCCATTGGCTCAAGAGAAGAAAACAGGAGGCATTCCTCCTCTAGCCATGAGTTATTCTTACTGGAATTGCCCTCCTGCCATGGCCAACTAATTCTGGAAATGAAGATGATAATTAAAATCAGGCTAAGATAAAGTCAAACTCTTACAGTCAAACTTAAATTTGACAGCCAGGATCCAGTCCATATGGAGTGTACTGTGGTCGAAGGAAACAGTTTTCTGAGAGAATATGCCAGAGTAATGGAAGAAGAGAAAAAAGTGAATGAAATCAGTGAGCTGGAGACCCTGTCCCTCACTTTCCAGATGTAACCACATTTGTATTCACAGAGGCTAATCTTGCACGTTCCCCATGGGGCTCCTGCAAAGTTATCTCATGTCAAAGCCGTATAGAAAAGTAGTTTATATATGTTTGCTACATTTTTATTTTAATGTAAAGTTAAGGGGGAAGCTATTGATTTATTTTTAAATGTTTGTTTATTTTTATATATGTTATTTATATAATTACTATGGTTTCAAGGTCATTTAACACTCCCCCCCTAACACTACAATAAGGAAATAGGGAATTTAACATGTATGGCATAAGCTTATAGTCTACCAGATCACAATACAAATCTATTATTAGCCAATTCTTTTTTTTAATTTGTTTTATTGCTTAAAGTATTACATTTGTCTCCTTTTTTTTCCTCCCCTTGACCTTCCCCTGGTCTCCCCTACCCCCCAGTGTCTTGTCTTATCAAGTTATTCTGCCACAGCTACAAAAATAATACTTTTATGTTTTGCTTTTAATTACTATGTCAGCTATAAAATGTTTTTAACAGGTAGATATTTTAAAATACTTGAATGTAAATCAAAGCACAAAGTTTTTGAATATGTTTTGAAGTTATGGATATAAAATGAATCGTAGTGAATAAAATATAAAATAATAAATAAAATATTTTTCTAAAATTTTATGTCTTTTTTGTATTTGTTTTATAAAAATTATTTCCCCTTATTCATTTTATTTAAAAGTTGTCAAAATACTAAGAAATGAAGGCTTGTCCATGGTGGCATCATAAGTAGCATAGTGAGGAATTTTAATATCATTTCTTAATGGGAAGAAAACACTTCAGAATTCCAACATCAGTTCTTATGTATAAAATGTTATCAAATACTTTACTATTTATGGTTAAGAGATTTTTGCATTTGTAATTTTAGTTTAGAAAGACTTTTTATTGCCCTCCTTGGTTAAACCATGTGCCCAATCTTTAAAAACTGTATAAATAGTAGTATTCCTTCTTTTCATTCAGATATTTTTTTCAGGGCCTTTGTTTTTGATAAAGCAAGAAAACGATGCCTCTGGTTCCCTTTCAATAGCATGTCAACTGGAGTGAAAAAACAGTTTGGCCATGAATTCGACCTCTATGAAAACAAAGGTAACTGGCCACTTTCTAAATATCCATAATAAAATCAAGTGTAAAAGTATGTAAATTTCTGCCACAGTTCTCTTTCTCATGGATTTTTCTGTTATATACTGGATCTATTGTGCAGTCAATTCATCTATTAAGACAGATGACACTAGAGACTTGACAATAGAATGACACCTGATTACAGAGATCATTTCCCAAACTTCCCATAATTAGATTACCTCTTCTCAGTTTATTTCTAGGAGCCTCTCCTAGAAATGGTATTCCCCATGTCATTTTGGAAAGCGCCACCTTAAGCTATTAGTTTGACATCTTACATTACAGAAAATTTGGGGATTACTATAGTATTTTAAATTTTAATAACTTTAAATATCTAAGTTATAGTGATAATTGCTGATAATAAAAAATGTGGAGATATTGAAAAAAATAGTTGGATCTATTTCTAATTATTAGATTCTTTAAAATATTATATATATGTTTTAAAGGAACATATATATGTTTTAAAGGAACATATGTTCAGAAAGGAAAGGAGAGGGAGAAAAAGATAGAAACAGCCATAATGAAAATCATTGATTGGCTGCCTCTTGCATGCCCCTCACTGGGGATGGTACCCACATCCCAGGCATGTGCCCTGACTGAGAATTGAAGCTTGAGCTCCTGGTTCATAGTTTGACACTTAACTACTGGCCAGGCTAATAAAATTTTTTTAAAAGAAGAACTGAGACCAAATTTTTTGTTAATTTGTCTATTTTAGTATTCTGATATTATAGTCACAAGGTATTTACTTTGTAAAAAGCAGAATGATATCAAATTATTGAAGAATGTTAAATAAATATGAATTTGAGAAGATAAATCTCTCATCACAAGAAATAGTTATGGATGGTATTTATAATAATAGCATTAATTTTAATTTTAATGCTTTCTTCAATCATATTATCTTATTAATTTAGGTATTTGGTAATATACACAGATATTTTCTTATAATATGGTATATGTCTAAATTAAATTAAGATGGGTTCATGGTAGACAATAAAATGATATCTATATACCCCAATAATTCTACAAATCCTAAATATAATTCATACTCTAGTATAAGACCATCTTCAACTAACAACTGTATTGTAGTTGATATTGTTTGACAGAAATGTTCAGCATGTTTCAATTTGATTGCCCTGCAATTTAGCAGTGGAAATATTAGCAAAAATATGGAAAAAATCAAAATAATATAATTATATCACACACACATATGTATATATAAAACCCACACCATTTTACTAAAAGACAATTTAGTTACTTTTATTATCTCAAAGTAACTTTCTGAATTCCTTATAGGTTTTATAAATCCATTAATTTTCATTTTTAATATTTTCGTAACATGGTCTGCATAATTAAGCAAATCATTCTGCCAAATTCAGTTTGGCCAGTTGAATGTAGAGACTATGTTAAATACATAGACTAATATCTTCAGTTATCCAAGTATATGCTCACAAAATTAAAACTTCTCAATAGTCTTTTTGCTGTTGTTCTTGTTTTGGATTATTCTGAAATGTATTATTTTGAAAATATTAGTAGAAGCTTTAGGCAATGCATTTCAATACGATTTGAGAAACAGTAGTTTACAAGTGTTAATTACTTAAAGGTTTGACCGGAAGTTTCTTTTACTTTTAGATATATACTGCATGTGACCCATAGTTATAGCCTTTGTCTCTGCTTTCTTCTGATAGACTATATTAGAAACTGCATTATTGGTAAAGGAGGTAGTTACAAAGGAACGGTGTCTATCACTAAGAGTGGCATCAAATGCCAGCCCTGGAATTCCATGATACCCCACGAGCACAGGTAAGAACAGCATGAAGAAGAGAGGATAACCCTCTTTTTTGATTATGTGTGTTATAAGTCTCACATTGGTCCTTTGGGATAATTCTACAGTTCTATCATAGCATAGACAACCTTGCGGAATTATAGCAGGCCAAGGATGATGCGAATCCATGACTGGTATTTGCCAAAGATGAACAAATTTATCATTAAGATGTGGCCTAACAGCATCCTACCTCAAAACTTCAATTTATAGATCCTAGTGTTTGTGAAAAAGTAATGGAAACATAATTTTAAGATTTCCCCCTGTCCCTTTGTCTTCAAAAAGGTTCCGCCATGTGCAGCTGGAGGTGAAGAGGTTGACTGTATAAATTAGAGATGGATCACATTCTGACCTTACCTAGTGGCCAAATGTTCTTTAACCATGGTGGCTCTCAACCTCGGCTGCACATTAACATCACCTGCTAGAAGCCCATAACACCTCCTGCCACCCAGGTATCAGCATAGACCAATTAAATCAACATTTCTTGGGGAAATAACCCATGTGCCATCTGATTTTTAAAAAATGCTCACCAGATGATTCCAAAGTACAGTCAAAACTGAGAACGTCTGCTAAAAACTCATGCCTCTGACCAGCTTTCCCATTTTTACCTACTGTCGGATGACTGAAAACAAAACAAAACACAACCTTCTCATTCCTTGGGAATTAAATGTCTACACTTAAAATTGTGTTCATTATGAGATGAATGCTATTTAAAGATGAGTAAACATAGTAGCCATAGGCTCATTAGTCTGAAAGTTTTAATCATAATGGAGGAGAAACATAGATATCTACTCCCCACTAGAGAACTAAATTTAGCCAGTTTTCAAGGTTTATTTTACACATAATTTTAACTGCAACTACAGTAGTTGAAAAACAGCTCACTCTGGTTATTAAATGCATTAGAAGATTTAGATTACCAGGTGCCAGTTACCTTGCTGAGCAGTATACCGCGTCTATATCCTTTAATCTTCCCAAGAAACACATAGTGGATGGTTTTATTAATTCTGCTTTTACATAGGGGGATGCTGAAGCACAAAGAGCCTTAGTAACCTTTCAAGGTCATTCACATCTAGTAAGTGGGATGGCCAGAATCTGAGTCCTGCTTTTAACAAGCCCAGGGCATCATACACTTAGCAGGTCAGTAGGACACAGGCTGTCACTTGTTTTTGCAATAGTGAGGATAACTTTGCCTTAATGAATCCACTTTTTATCCCACTCCATTAATTTTTCGAGGGTATAATTATGAAAGATGATTTTACTTCAGTAAACAAAGATGAGTTCATTGGTCCACATACAAAGAAAAAGAGTTTGTTGCTTCACATTGGGATCAAACTTGTGATCTCAGCCTAATTAACACCGGCTAGTAAGTATCCAAACTGATCAGCTTTCCCGTGTTTCAGTAACAGAAAACAACTAATCTTTTCCAAATTATTGATTTTTTAATTTTAAATTTATTTTCTAACTTTATTGTTACTATTGACACTATGACAGATGTCCCCATTATCCCCCGTTTGTCCACCTCCACCCATTCCCCTCTCCCCTTCCTTCTGGCCATCACCACACTGTTGTCTGTGTCCATGGGTTATGCATATATGTTCCTTGGCTAATCCCTTCACCTTCTTTTATCCAGCCTCTCCCTTCTCCCTCCCCACTGACAGCTTTCAGTCTGTTCCTTGCATCCATGCCTCTGTTTCTACTTTGTTGGTCAGTTTATTTTGTTCATTAGCTTCCACATATAAGGGAGATCATATTTACTTTTAATTACACACAGATACCTGTGAAATAGAGAATTGTCCTCATATTTAAAAAACAAACAATATAATTGTTTTTGTCCTCTCATAAGTATGTGGATGGTGTCATTTCCAGGATATTACAGAAAACATCTTATTTAAATAGATAGATCTATGCTTTTCATGAACAAAGGAATAGCATTTGAAATCAATCCAGCCTTAGCTAAGGAGAGTGCACTGGACTGACCCAGTAGAGGTCTTATTTCAATCCAATTTCTCTATGATTGTGATTCTCCGCTAGAGGAGTAAATGTGAAATAGATCTCCCTGGGAACAGGCTTTCCAGTCCAATCAGCTATTTTTCCAACAAACATTTCCTTGAGTTTAGGGCTGAGAAGATCTTGTACATTAATCAACATTTTAAAAAATTCAGTGGGAGCAACACTTAATTATCATCAATTATCAGCTTATTGGAATATCAACATAATCGCTTAACACTTTTAAGTGTTAACGAAAGATTAACTTCATGGGAAATGGAAAAAGAAATATATAAATGTCTTTGTCTAGAGGAATGATTTGTTGTTGACTCCCTAAATTGAAATATTTTACAAGTGGCTTAATAGGAAGATGATGATAGATGATGAAATGAGCATAGAAGCTTAACCAGAGAATCAGGTGACCTGATATCTACACCTCTATCTTTCATTGGCCACCCAGCATTCATTAATGAAGCAGATGATGGAATAGATCAAGTTTCCTATGAACACTGTTTATATTAAAAGAAAAGAAAAGGTGACTAGCACCAGAAGATCTAATTTATATTTCAGAGTACCTTTAAATATAACTCAATTTTAAATATTTCTTCACTTATCTCTCTTAAAGCCTTGCCAACAAGGACAAAGAACCAACAATCGTATATATGTAAATAAAAGTTTATTACAAATCCTGTTGACTGGCATATGGCTTTGGTATAACAGGTTTTCATAAACATGTGTTGAATGAACACAAATAAGTGAAAAGAGCAGGACTAAGCTTCACCCCTGGGTCGGGTACAGGCTGCTACAGAAAAGCATGCTAACACCTCAGAGCACAAAGGAGAACCAGTTAATTTGGGTAAAAAGTCATATATGCCAAAGAATGAAGAGAAGAGATGACCCAGTGTTCTTGTTACCCTGCATGCCTTCAAGAGGAATTCGATATAAATTGATAAAGAATTGTGAAAAGAAGCACATCTTTTCTCTTCATTTCTCATTTTGTTAACTCTATTGGGACAAGTTTATTCATTTTTCAGCCACTTTTAGGTTTGATTTACACTTTATCTACCTTTCTACTTGTATTTTTCCTACTAAATTGTTTTTTTGATTCATTCACTACTTCTTCACAGCTTCTTTTTTACTTTAAAAATCCACTGGAAAGGTTTATTTGTGTATATATTTGTGTGTGTGTGTGTGTGTGTGTGTGTGTGTGTAGAACAAAAATCTCTAAAACTAGATATTTAATGTGTTCATTTAATATGTGCTAAATCCATTATTTAGTTTCTTAAGTAAACTGAGTCTGTAAAATGATAGAAAATGAAGGACCTCATAATAATCCCATTCACTCCATTCATTTTATACATCTGGAAGTTGAAAACCCCAGGTGTATCTAAGAACTGGTGTCATATATGGCAGCAATGGAGATTTTGTGATTATTCTTACTCTTCTATTATACTAAGCTTCCCATAAAATAGAGTTATAAGAGAATTTTCTAAGGTAAATTTGATTAATACATTACTTTATGAAAGAGTAAAATCAGTTTTGATTCTATCAGAATAGTGTTTCATTAAAAGTTATTATAAAAAATTGGAGAACTGACAAAAATGAAAGAAAATTTCAAGCAATGGCACATACAAAAGGTATCATAAATTATTCCGGAATAATAGGACTAAAACTAAGACAAAAGATGACTCCTTTTTCCTTTGAAAATTAAAACTGTTAGGAAACTAGTGAAATCATATGAGCTTTAATTGTTCATTCAATTGTTTAATTTTTACTTCCACAGAGTAAAGACTACTAAGTGGAGTGTGCTTAATAGGTAGCATTTATTGTCAATTACTCTGTCATCTCTTAGAACTTCTCAAAACAACCATATACGGTGTAAGATATGGTTACACAGTCTACTGTGTTATAAGTTACGGTTATATTCATTGTACAGGTAAGCTAATAGGCTGAGAGGCCAAATTACATGCTGGGTCTCCAGTTAGTAAGTGAGAGAGTTGAAATTTGAGTCCAGGTTTAATTTGATTCTAGACCCTTTGTTCCTGTTACTTCATCAAGCTGTTTCTCAGTTGTTCAGAAAATAGGAGGGACATTCTTCATAATAAAAGCAACAAATAAACAAGCAATTATGTGGGATAAGCAGCGTAACTGTGAGCTTTCAAGGTCAATTGCAGTGTTTCTTCAGTTTTCTTCTTAGTGGCCTTGCTCAATCACTTGCTGCCTTTGAATGAGGCTTAGAAATTGTGGTACAAATAATGTTCACTAGGTTCTTAAATGTTTGGCTCTTGAAAAATCCAGTGATAAATCATTCTTAATGATGTTGAGCATGTGAATTGTTAGCTAAGTGTTTATAAAATTTAAGGATTTTAAGAATGGATGGAAATAACACTTAAAGTTAATATACAGGGTGGGGCAGAAGTAGGTTTATAGTTGTCTATATGGAAAACAATACATAATAAGTAATAATACAAGAATAAACTCTGGGTTTGCATACTCACAAACTGTAAACCTACGTTTGCCCCACCCACCCTGTACATGGAGATCTGAGTTAGAATAAATGTTTCTCCACTTTCAGGGAAAACATACCCGCTAATTAGTAAATTTAATAGGCCCACAGTAAAGTTGCATGCGCTTATACTGTAATGATTATCATTTTAAAACTAGCTTTTTGCCTTCGAGCTATCGGGGTAAAGACCTACAGGAAAACTACTGTCGAAATCCTCGAGGGGAAGAAGGGGGACCGTGGTGTTTCACAAGCAACCCAGAGGTACGCTACGAAGTCTGTGACATTCCTCAGTGTTCAGAAGGTAAATGAACCTGAATGCCGTGCGGGGCACTCTGCTCCTTTGTGTAGATCTGCAGCTCGCATGAAAGGTTAACAAAATCAAACCACAGCGCAATGAGTATGTTGTTTATTCCAACACAACCATAGAGAATTAACTGAGCCTTTTATACCCAGTTTTAAGACCTGATCATCACCAGATGAATGCAGACTAAGGGAGCGAGTTATCAGTTTGTGAGTTTAATAGAGCCTGAGGCATCATTCTGGGGAGAGTATAAACTTGGACTTTTTCATTAACCGTGTGGAGCTCACGTGCCTCAAAGTCTGTTTCCATACATCATCTGAAAGGAACCAAATGCAACTTAGCTCTTTATGTATGAGTAGAGCTAATTCTCTATTCATCAAACTCCTGCTTCCACAGCAGCAGCAGCAGCGGTGCAGCAAGGGTATATGAACCCAGAAGGGTATATGGGAGGGGGTCATGGGAATTGGACACACCTGTGTGCGTTTTGGTGCAAATGTGACTAGAACCAAATCTAATACATAGACTGGAACACTGTTCAGAATAGCATCTGAAGAGATCAAGGCTGTCTTGAAGGCAGGCACCCTAAATCCATGTCTATGTTTTTACCTCCTCTCACAGCATAAGAGGGCACTGTCCTTACTTTTGCAGTGGAAAACTGAATGACTGATGAGAAGGAAGAGTAACCATTTCAGCATTGTATACGGTTTATTTTTCTTAGTTATCTGGCTACCGAATAGCTGTTCTGTCAGAAACCTAAAATACTGAGAATCCAAATGAAACATGGATTACATTCTGATAGAAATTTAGTAGGATTTTGAAGTTTTGGGGGGTGGGGGGGGTCTGCTGAAATACTGTCCAATTTTTATAGTAAGTTATCTTACCTATTTGTTAATGAACCAATTTTTTAAAAGACATTTCTTCCCTAAATATCAATTTAGTATTAGGTTGATATTTTCACATAAAAAAAAATCATTGTTAGTTCATTGTCACAGAGAAGGTGGATTTGTTTTCTGTTGTTGGTTATTTTAAAGTTGACTTCATGTGCCAGAGCCAGTTCTACTTCTGTTTGTAAATTCTTACTTTTCATTCGTTCCATATCGTATTCTGTTCACTATAACTTCTTCATCATTGTTTTCTTTTCTTTTAAAAATAATAAACTGATCTGTGATAACGTGATAAACAAGTCTGTTTTGTATGAATAAGTCTGTCATTAATGTTTGTCTTAAATTTACACCTGGAAGAAAATAACCTGCTTTTGGGAAACTCTCCATTATCACAATTCTCTGAGGTTGAAAGTCATCGCAAGGAGTTTTGTAATTGATTTTGTTTGACCTTGGAAAGTTTTTTCAAGGGAAGGTAACGTGGTCCAACTGTAAACAGTTTAGCATTTATGTTACCTGCCTAGTCTGTATGAGAATGTAATTTTTCAACCACTGGTTTATAAGAGAAACCTTATCAAAATACACTGGCATAGATCTGAACTGATAATTAATGTAGAACAAACATGCTAGAAAATAAGTAATTATAGAAGTCCTCTTTCCAGTTATTCTTATGTCATTAGATTATATATCTCTAACATCCTTTAATAATCATTTTAGGTCATTACAGCTCCCTTGGAAAGGGCATTACTCTTTAGTATAATGGTGCATGATGCTGATGGTTACAATGGCACTGAAGGTTGCAGATATGCTTTTTCTGGAAACAATTAGAAATCTGACAATAGTAGAAAAACCCTCCTGTAAGAGAAGTAAACCAACACCTACCTGTCCTATAGGCTGAACATATCTCAGGGAGTGTGAACTGAGTTGTGATGTTTCAATTCATTCTATAATGAACAATGTTTTAGCAGATTTTAATAAAGAGGATCTAAAGTAATAAGCACTATCAATACATCAATAAAGAAAAATAGCTCTTTATAAAATAAGTAATAAAATACTCAAAATAATGTACAAATGATGTTCATTTATATTAAGATACAAATGTAAGGGGGAAACCTCAAAATCCAGAATACTTAATATCATCAGTGAGCCATTTTTATCTATGTATATTAATTTATTGAATGGCAATTTCCAAAGGTTATGTCATTATGGATGAGGTAATAATAATCAAATAGTTTTGGATATTTAAAATTAAGCAAGAAAAATGCCTCAAGTCAAACTTCAAACTGTTCTTTTTAAAAATACATGTAGAACAGTATATATTTTTTGAAAAATTTATAACAAACTTTTGACTAAATACTCATCTGAAATTTTTCAGAAAGTTTGATTCATAGACAATATATATCTGATGTCTGATGATTAATATTATTTTCTTATAATTTAAAACTTTGAAATATATTAAGCATTCTAGTAGAAATGTCAATCTTTGATTCAAAGATTGTGGAAAACTGAGCTTTGTAAAAATCTAATTTCTTGTTTTAACATTTGCTTGGGATTTAAAATAAAGCCAACACTAGTCATTGGAACAGATGTCTTTTTAATGATTGTCAGATATCCGAGTAAATACATTTTAAGCCATAATCATTATTTTTTAATGTCTCACACATAATATCCCAAATAATACTGTGTGTTAAATCCATACTCTTCATGGAGAATGACTTTAAAAAAAAACAAACAAGACTTAAAAAAAACTATTACTAGTATTTATAAATATGGATTTGTGTGAGACTATCCATATTTTAAACATTCAGTTTTTCTGAAATAATCACCAGCATGGAATTTGCTGAGAAATACTTTTTGAAATATCTCTTTTACTCTTAAACTCAGATTACTGTGGTTTTGTGATTGAGAAAAACGGAACACAGTATTTTTTGAGTTACTTAGTTAATATGGTGAGAAAGATGTTACGTTAATCCTACTTATAATTATGTGTCATTTTATAATTTTCTACTACTATTTAGGTCAAAACTATATTCAGAAAAAACATTCTACTTATGAATAGAAATAATTATTTTGCATTTATGTGATCTGGATTAGTATTTTACTTTTTTGTACTTTTGTTTGTTCTTTTTTTTTTTTTTTAAGAAAAGAACTTGCTAGAAGGGTTAAATAATACACTTACCACAGTAGAGAGAGAAAAAGAAAATAGAGCAGGAGGGCAATGCTCACCCTCTTGTACTGTTAAATAGATTATGCTTTCACCTGGCTCCTTGAGTAGGTGGACTTAGCTTCTACCTGTCCTACCTGTACTGCTTAACTTTGAGCTACAAAAACTGAGAAGAGTCTTAGAATTCTGGAATTTTGAAAAGTGACTGTGAGCTTAAAGTTTGGCTTTCTTGAGGTAATTTTTTAAGACTAACCTGAGGGTCTGATGCCGTGGTAAAACAACAAACCTTGGAAAAGATGGCCAATCTACCTGCTTTCCCAGGGCCTCCTTTTCCACATGCCCCAGTAGGTGAAAATCCAACAGGAGGACAACCTACCGTTATACACAGGAGAACAAAAGGTAATTGGGACAATGTTGAAAAAGTCAGGGAGGTTGACTTTCTAAAATTATTCTTATCAGTCTACCTGAAAGTGTGACTAGTTAGGATGTATAGGGGACACATTAAAATATGTAGGACACAAAAGCAGTGAGGGAGAATGGAAAGAACACTGGACTATGGGTCAGGAGACCTGTGTTCCAAGCACAAGTTTGACATATTTCTGTTTTAGGTAAGTCCTTTAAGATTTTGTGAGTTCTTCCCTCACTACATAGATCAAATGATTTCTTATACATTAAAAGTACTGAATAATCAAAGAACATGTAATGATAATATATTTAGAATCTCACTTCTATCACCATAACACATTCATTGACTACCAAAATCCAACATTATTCTTATTAACTTTTATTATTAAAACAAATCTTACTAGGTCTGAAACTGCATCCATAATCATCTCTTCACTTTACTATAAACATAGCACGCTAATTCACATTTCTATACCATTTTATGGTATTTTGCCCCTTTTTAGCTTATCCAACTCTCATTCATCCTTCAAGGACCAGGTAAAATCCACTCTCTTCTAAAAAGCTATTACTGACAAACACTTAGAAATTTTAGAATGGAACTAATTATCCACAAACTTGCTATTCACCATGAGATCCAGGTACCAGAAGCATCAGCATCTGCTGGGAGCATCCCCATCCCCAAAACCCTTTATAAGAACTTGCCCTTTAACAGGATCTCAAAGTGACTTTTTACGCACATTCAAGTTTGGAGAAGCACTGGTCTACCACACTCATTCTAGAAAGTGGTCATAAGAAAAATAAAAAATCCTGAAGTCCCCAGGAAAAATGTTTTATAATAATCCCCACAGTATAGCTTCCTAGAAAATAACTTTATATACTCTCATGTAAGGGGATATAGTCTTATAAACTGCATTTGCTGAAGGAGACAAAATAGATATATTTTAATTTCTTGAGTACTATATAAGGTTAGAAATTGTATATGTGGACCCTTATCTCTTATGTCTGACCATAGTATTTTATTCTGTTTTCTCATTTAATTGCATTCATTTTTTTCATTCAATTTTATTCATTACAAAGGAGCAAACAACAATGATAAATGTCACATCATTTTCTGTGAGGATATCAAATCTTGCATTCTTTTAAAAAAAGGGAACTAAATCAATCTGTACTGCATTCAAATGGGAAGCTCTGATGTGATAAGGCGTAACATATGTTGAGCATTTCAATGTTGAAGAGGCCTTGCCCAAACAGAGAACTGTTATCATTATGCTCTTGGACCCCTGAAATGTATAGTGCACATGCTTACGGACTGTAGTCTGGGAATCTCAGGACCAAATGAGAGGAAGCTGAATTGGTCCCCTGTCTTAGTTCACAGATTAAACTACATGAAAAGAAGTAGATGGATCAAGCCAAACTGTCTCATGTTTTGGAGAGTTAATAGTTAATGTCCTATTAGATGATACAAATCAACGGTTCAAAAGTGATTTTTCTGATATTATACCCCCAAGTTATTACAAATGCTAATTAGGCTAGATCTTGGTAGATACAACTAAACATTGACATCTTTGCTCCCTTTCAGTAAAGGTAGATGATCAGTAATCACAAGATACAAATGATGTGTTTGGGGAAGTTTGCCTGATCGGTAGGAAAGCCAAGCAATGATTTATTCCACAGGGTGCCTGCAGGACTACAAATCAACCTCTCCATTTGAGAAGTATCTTTTTCAGATAGTTGATGTGATCCAGGGTTTTCAGTGTGACATAAGAGGCCAGCCAGAAGAGAACTATTAATGAACCACACAGAATCATCAGTAAGATTCTGCATACCTAGGTCAACTTAAAACATTTTAAAAACAGTGAGTACAAGGAGTTCAATAGTAGGTCAACTTCTATCCTCAGCTAGATAAGAGTAAAGCCTGCCCTGTTATTCAACATGGATATTTGCTAGCAGAAAGGAGCTATGCTTTCTTCTTTTAAAATATTCATCGAATAGTAGCAGATTTGTATGCAAAGCTCGTCTCTACAATCTGTCTCATCCCAATTTGGGCATTGACCATATGAGTAAGATGTACACTCATTTCCGGTGCATGTCATTGGAGGTTCGGCTGAGAGGGGGGCTTTATTGTACTGACAGTATAACTACTGAGATCCCTTGCAGCTTAGACAAACCAAGAGGAAAACCCCATCTATCTGATATTTCCAGTTTCTAAGTACCTTTGGACAGTTATTGAAAAATTAGAAAGGTAATTTCCTGGTCCTGTGGTAAATCTGTATGACACTGAGGACAAAAATCTCATTTAAGCTATATGAAAAGTTCTGTAAGGAGGGTTTTATGTCACTCTTTATGGACATTAGGCCATAATTTAAAGTTAAAATGTAAGTTTTTTCTAGAAATCTCTTTGTGAAACAGATGATTTACTGTTCTTTAAATGGAACAGTGGTGTTTTTGATTTTTCTGTCAGAAGCAATTAACATGCCATGCTTTGATTTTATTAGTAGAATGCATGACCTGCAATGGGGAAAGTTATCGAGGCCCCATGGATCATACAGAATCGGGCAAGATTTGTCAGCGCTGGGATCATCAGACGCCACATCGGCACAAATTCATGCCAGAAAGGTAAAATACCACTAACCGTGTTCCCAGCGATTTTTTTTTCTCAAGCTGTTATTTGTTCCGTGACAAACTGAAATGGAAATTCTCTTTATACAATGTTTTCTGGAAAGTCTTGGGCAAAGGGATTTATGATGAGGTACCTGAGTGCTGTGTACACTCCAATTGGTCCTGGCTGACTGCATTCCAATTCCCAGACATCAGGACGGTCCTGAGGAGCACCCGTGGAGAGTGAACGGGAAGCACTAACAGGAGCTTCCTTTTTCTCTTCCCCAGCAGAAAAAAGACAGAGGCCCTTTCAGTAATGACCTCTTTGACCAACCTGAGCTCTGGGAGGGGGCATTCTTGCTAAATACAAGCCAGACTCTTTCTAGAGCCACATCTTCCGTGAGTTAGGTAAAATGGGCTCCCATGGGTGACAACATGACAGAGGTCCTGCCCAGGGAAAGGGAATGGAAGGCAGAGCAAATGATTCTGTGGCTGATTTATCCTGCTGTAGTTTTTTAAAATACATTTGTAATGATTTCAGGGAGGAAGGAAGAGAGAGAGAGAGAAACATCAATGATGAGAGAGAACCATTGATTGGTTGCCTCCTGCATGCGCCGCCTCTCCCCCGCCTCCAGTGGGGATCGAGCTTGCAACCTGGGCATGTGCCTCTTGACCGGAACCAAACCTGGACCCTTCAGTCTGCAGGCGGCCACTTTATCCACAGGGCCAAACTGGCTAGGGCTATCCTGCTGTATTTTGAAATTGTCAATCTGGAGAAGTCAGGTAACCAAGTCTACTTTCTCCTCAGAAGTAGGTTTGGAACTTAAATGGTTAAAAGAAATATCTACTTTGGCCCACTGATTTCACATGAAACACTTTAGTTGAAAAAAAAAATCTTTTTTTTATTATAAAGAATAAAAATGCAGATAATAATTCCAGAGGAAGCTTTCTCCCTATCTTTGTTTAGAAATGTGTTTTTAGAAACGTGTTTTTTCTTCTTTATATTTTTATTTATTGTTCTTCTAAATGAGGTTAAAACTTGGCTTTATTTTTCAGTGCATCTCTAGTCCTTCAAGTGAGAGCAGAAGGGACATGGTAGCAATTAAAATCAAGTCACCGATGCAGGCCCCAGCTAATTGAAAGGGAGGGGGGTATGGAGAAAGGGGTGTGATGGAGTTTGTCTCTTGCTCCAGGGAAGGTGAGGGCATGACCTAGAAAGGCTCTGGTTCCAGAATTGAGCTATATCATTAGTAACAGCTCTCGAAACCTACCTTTTGGGTTAAACTTAAAGCCTGCCATGGAAGAAGACCTGTTTTTTTAATGAGTATTTTACACGAGGTCATGTTTTTGCAATCTGTTCTTAACTGGGCTTTATGAAAAGAGGTTTAGGTTTGGGACCTCAAATGGTAGACAGGTACCCAATGGACTTAACTTATTAGTAAAGGTGATGGTACTGAATACTTGGTGGAATATGTAAGTTCATAGATTCAACAATGATTAGCAGTCCCTGTAAGGCGAAACACAGAGAACTTTTTATTATTATTATTCCCCTCAGCTAGCAGTATCTGAGCTGGATCAGAGGTTATTTTCTGAGCTGGGGGCTGGGAGGTGTTTCCAGGCAGATTTACGTGACACTTTTGTTGGTGTGGTTTGCAGATATCCCGACAAGGGCTTTGATGATAATTATTGCCGCAATCCTGATGGCAAGCCGAGGCCATGGTGCTATACTCTTGACCCTGACACCCCTTGGGAGTACTGTGCAATTAAAATGTGTGGTAAGTTAGGGTCAAATTTATTGCTTCCTTTTCCTCCCACAGATTGAATCGAAGCAGGTGATTATTAGTGAGACTGGTTAACAACTATTTTACTTGATGCTTTAATGTGTGCAGGTTTTTAATATTTTAAAAATGTGTTACATAATCCTACCCAATCCATTATTTTGAAAGAGAGAAATACACAAGTGCACACGTACTCACAAAACATTTATACTTATTAAAAGTCCTAAGCATTCTCATGTCATCAAGGAAAAAAAAACCACAGGAGGAGAAAAAGATCAGAGATTATATGAAGTGTCATAATGTCATTACGCTGTAAAAGCTAGGACCTTAGACTCTTACCTTCCAATCCTGTATCCTTTCCTTACCTTTCCTCCCCAGACGTTACATTGGCTGTCCGCTCACTGTGAACCTCCTCTGGTGAAGGACAGAAGCTGCAGTGATGAATAACAAACATTTAATTTCTAGGAGCTGGTCCCC
>NW_006300375.1:3787004-3790394 GCF_000327345.1 Myotis davidii
CCTGCCAAGAGAAAGAAGTGTTTGGGACAAATCAAAGCCCATAGAAAGGGCCATGTCTGGCATATGTGAAGTAACTGCAGAATCTGGAAGGCTCTCAGTGTGAACACAATGTTCCAAGGAAATTTAATCATCTGCTCGGACCTTTAAAATAAAAGACAACTCCTGTGACAGTGTGTCCCTGTATAGATTGAATTAGTTCCACTTGTTGACTTTTAAAATCTTGTTACTCTTTCCATCATTCTAGACCATTTTAGGTACAACAAAACAACTGTTTTCCTTCTGTGTGTGTGTGTGTGTGTGTGTCTTAGGTACTCTTATAAACTGTCTCTTGTATTTTTGGTGTGTTTTAGGCATGCACACAAGCATACTCACCTGCACATTCACCCTTCAACTGATATCACTCCCCCCCACCCAAAATATCCACGTGTTGCTCTTTTCTTCATTTTCCCAACCAATCTTTGGTTATTTTTAAAGGACATTAGGAGAGGAGAGAAATGGAATGAATATCACATTTCCTAACTGTTACATAGATTATCTTTCTTTTCTGTCTGAGGAAAAGTCAACTAATTATTGCAAGTAGCATGCAATAATTCTGATGGCTTTGTTAAACAGAGGGTGGTGTTTATAGGATGTTAATTCTAAGAAAATGGTAGAACTTGTGAGGCAAACCTAAAGTAAAGATTAAAATACTCTTCTGAGCTTTGGAAATATTTTAGAAATAATTTATTACAGGGAAGCTTTTAGTTTGTAAAATGAATAAAAGTTGACATTTGGAATTCTGCAAAGTATGAGATAATGTTTTGTGAATATCCTTTCATAATATTTTGGCTTCAATATATAATAAAGCTTATAATGCAAAATCAAGAAACTTGGTATTAGTTTGGTAAAGCCTATAATGTAAAATCAAATTTCAATTGTGTCTTTGTTTTCTACTGCTGCATAACAAATTACAAAAATAATTTGATGGCTTAAAACAATGCATATTTATTATCTCATAAATTCTGTTGGTCATTAGTGCAGGCATAACTTAGGTGGGTTTTTAGTATTGGATCTCACAAAGCTGTGATCCAGATGCCTGCCAGAACTACAGTCTCATCTAAGACTCAGGGTTCCATTCCAAGTTCACTGGTTATTGGCAGAATTCAGTTTCTTGTGGTTGTAGTGCCAAAGTCCTCAGCTCATAGAGAATGCCTGTTGTTTCTTACTATCTGACCCTCTCTACAATAAGTCAGTTTATCTCTTAAAAGCCAACAGGATAGCTTTCTGTTCCTTTGAGCTTCTTACCCCTATACCCTCTTTTAAAGAGCTTGCTTAATTAGGAAAGGCTCATCTAAGGTCATCTTTCTTTAATTAACATAAAGTAGATTTTGAGGAGGGACTTTAACTGCATCTGCAAATTCACTTCATTTTTATGAAGCTAATATAAACTAATAAGTTAATCGCAGGAGTGGTTCCATAATGTTCACACTCATACTCAAGGGGTGAGAGTTATACAGTGTGTACACCAGTGGGTGGTAATCTTGGGGACCATAATTGAATTCTATATACCACACACAGGTTCACATGCACTGGTTGTAAGAGAATATTGATTATCACTTTTTATTTGTATTACTTGATGCTTGGGTGAGCTTTCTGGTTATCTCTCAGTCCCAATTGCTTGAATTTATTCTGAGTTTTCATAATGTTTGAAGAAAAAAATAGAGTTGATTATGTCACTTATCATCTCCAAAGTTTAAGGGAAACTTTTAAGCTCTTGTTACATTATATAATATTAGAAGTCCGGTGCACAAAATTCGTGCACTCAGGGGGGTCCCCCAGCCCGGCCTGCACCCTCTCGCAGTCCAGGAGCCCTTGGGGGATGTCTGACTGCTGGCTTAGGCCCGCTCCCCACCACCACCACTGTGCAACCACCAGGGGGCAGCTCCTGCAGTGAGCGTCTGCCCCCTGGTGATCAGTGCACATTGTAGTGAACGGTTGGTCTGCCATTTGGTCAATTTGCATATTAGTGTTTTATTATATAGGGTATGTTCTCTATCCAGAATATATACCTATATATACATTTACACATTGTGTGTGTGTGTGTATGTGTGTGTGTTTAGTGAATTGTGTATTTATCTTTTAGAATCTTGTGGTCACAAGAAATTTAAAAAAACTCAATTTTAATATATTGAAATATTTTAGAAAAGTATAATGGGGCAAGGAATAAAAGACTCTCCCAAATAAAAGAAAATTAATTACATTAGAATAACTTTTCAGGGTAAAGTGGAATGGAAAAATGATTGAAGGAGAAAAAGAAGTTGATGTACATTTTAATCAGAAACAGGTAGGTATCAAATCTCTGTAGTATTTACAGACTATGATATCCATTTAAAAATTATATGAAATTTTTTGTCTAAAAAATGTCAATAGGTATGCTAGAAATCACATCTTTTGTAACTATTTAAACTTATCATAAAAAGTATAGAGGTCAACTTTAAAACATAAGAGGAAATATGAATAATTTTTCAAAATTATTTTAGTAACAGGAGAAAAAAACAAAAATGAACATTTGAAGACCACTGAGCTTGAAGAATGACTATACATTCCAAGTATTTGGGATGGAAAGGGCTGAGGAAGGAGGAAGGTGGGTCTGGTGAGCTCTGATTTTAACAGCCCAATTAGAAATAAAGAGAATGTGAACTAAGGCAGTAAGTTGTGAGAATAATTGGGTGAGGAAGGATGTGAACAATACTAAATAGGTATAATGGATGTAGCGGGAAATAAGATAGGGATAGAGAGAAGTCTAAAATATATCCTACATTAATGGGTAGATGGTGAATATTTGAGAGAGTTAAAATTTTGAGGAGAAAGATAAGTTTAATTTTGCTTATAATGAAATACAGGTGATTGATGTGTGTGCTCATAGCACATCTAAGTTCAGTTTTCTCTGAAGCTCATGCAAAGTCATAAGTAATTACCAGTGGTAGTAAAAGCCTTGGACATAACAGCAATTCCAGGAAGTACATGGAGAACACAAAGAGGTTGTTCATCTCTTTCCTATAGGGTTTATTTAATAAGTATTTACTGAGTAGATCATATATGTCAAATGCTTTTCAGATTCTCAGGATAGGATATAGAAGTGAACAGACCAAGACCTATGATAAAACTGCAATTTCAGGGTGTTAGCACGAACTAGTGAAGTGAAAGCTGACATTGCCTTGACATTAGGATATTCACCTTTCTGAGCCAAGGTTTTGAATACTGCTCAGTTACTTTTATTTGTTAAAAAGCTGAATGAACCACACATTTGTTGTCACTTTTGCCAAGGTTTTGAATACTGCTCAGTTACTACACATTACATACATGTATTGTGTATACATATATATATGTAATATATATATGTAATATATA
>NW_006300375.1:3790459-3791322 GCF_000327345.1 Myotis davidii
ATAAAATTAATTTCAGAGAGGAAGGGAGAGGGAGAGAGAGAGAGAGAAACATCAATGATGAAAGAGAAAAAGGGGGAAAGTGCCTCCTGCACGCCCCCCACTGGGGAATCAGCCCGCAACCCACGCATGTGCCCTTGACCAGAATGGAACCTGGGACCCTTCGGTCCGCAGGCTGACCCTCTATCCACTGAGCCAAACAGGTTAGGGCTGCTCAGTTACTTTTATTTGTTATAAAGCTGAATGAACCACACATTTGTTGTCACTTTGCTCCCAACCTTCTAATCTTACAACCAGCGTATCACTGAAAGTGAAGAATAAGCCTTGCTGGCCACCTGACCAGTGTGTGCCAGGCTGGTCCAGGACAGGCCTTCTGTCTTCCTTCGCACCACTTTCCTCAGGTCAGGTTGTCTACCCAATGGCAGCAGCCCCACATATTCTAGCGATATTATGTTTAACAGATTGCCAGGGATATGAAATTTTAAAACATTGCAAATATATAAGATTGGAGGGCCTACATAGTGCCTAAATGAAGTACTGATTTTCTTATGTTTTTTTCCTATAACAACTTTATATTCTGATAAACAGTTCACTGTTATTCAGGACGAAATAATAATATTGATTGGCCATAACTGTATTTTTCTGAACTGAACGTGAACAGTTCTCTGGCAATTTAAAAATGGTTGTGGTTGCTATCCCTCAGGAACTCTCATTGATTATTTAAATCAATTGTTAACAAACTTCTTGTTATCTCTCACCTCATGTACTACCACATTTCTCTCCATGCTCTTCGTTCTATCCAGAATAGTTTCCTTCTTACACCTCATTATTTCCCATATTGTCATAATGGTTTTCTCACTCTGCCA
>NW_006300375.1:3791518-3792644 GCF_000327345.1 Myotis davidii
TATCATGCATCACGTGCATCTGAAAATTCCACTTTATAAGGGACAAATGATGACTTAGCATTGTTATGAAGCATCTCCAGAGCCCCAGGTGTTCCCCTGAAAACAGCTGAATTACTGCATGTGCGACATGTAAGGCTGATGTAATCCTGTTAGAGTGTACTCACTAGGATACTCCTGTTAGCTGCTCCAATTGATCCTCACCTCTCACCACCAGCAGCTCACCTAGTTGGGGATTTCATCTATCATTTATTATCTTTATCTCTGACTTTCTTTATCTATGCTGTAGGGTGGTCTACCATGTTTTAAACTCTCTTTTGTATGATTGGTACTACCATTTACACAGTTTAACTGCCGAAAACCTGGCATAATACTAGACATGCTGTTTCTTTCAATATTCATTTGATCCATCCATACCTGTCAATGTTATCTTCTATGTACTCTCAAATCTGGCCGTTACACTTTATCACTGTCTCCATTGTCCAAGAGAGCATTGTTCTTTATCTTGAATATTTGTATGACCTTCTGAGTAGAGTTGTATCCATATTCACTAGTTTTCCCCTCTAATTCCTTTTCTACACTGCCAATAGTATATTTTTTCAATCTGAGTATACCCCATCTCTGGCATACAACATATGTACTCAGTTACACACACCAGTTAAAAACCCTTCAATGATATTCTTTGATCTCGGGACAAAGAAGAAAGAAAACCATCCTTTACTCCTACATCCATATCTCTAACCTCATATATTACCACATTTCTCTCCATGCTCTATGCTCTATCAGAATAGTTTCCTTTTTATACCTCATTATTGTCCATACTAGTATTGTCATAATAGTTCCTTTACCTCTGCCTCAAACAATTTTCTCTCCCTTCACGATATCCATACCTCTCAATTTTATCTTCTATGTACCCTCAAATCTGGCCATTACACTTTATCACTGTCTCCATTGTCCAAGGGAGCATTGTTCTTTATCTTGAATATTTGTATCACCTTCTGAGTAGAGTTGTATCCATATTCACTAGTAAATCCCATTATATATTTATAGCACCATAAGCCTCTCTTTCTATGTACTTCTTAGAGTCCAGTTTTTGTACTTACTTTTGAAATTTTTTAGTTAATAGCAC
>NW_006300375.1:3792697-3836467 GCF_000327345.1 Myotis davidii
TCCGAGTATACCCCATCTCTGGCATACAACATATGTACTCAGTTACACACACCAGTTAGAAACCCTTCAATAATATTCTTTGATCTCAGGACAAAGAAGAAAGAAAACCATCTTTTACTCCTACATCCATAGCTCTAACCTCATATATTATCACATTTCTCTCCATGCTTTCTGCTCTATCAGAATAGTTTCCTTCTTATACCTCATTATTGTCCATACTAGTATTATCATAATAGTTCCTTCACCTCTGCCATTTCCTCTGCCTCAAACAATTTTCTCTCCCTTCACGAGTTCAAAGTTCAACTCAGTTATCATTTCTTCATTCAATGTCCCTGAGTTGGTTAAATCCCATTATATATTTATAGCACCATAAGCCTCTCTTTCTATGTACTTCTTAGAGTCCAGTTTTTGTACTTACTTTTGAAATTTTTTAGTTAATAGCACTGTTAAGATTTGTAAGCTCCAAATCTGCTTAGTACTTTGTCTTGTACATGGTAGTAGTTCCACAAAAATTTGTTGAATTAATGAATGTTACTTTCCTACAAAGTGGTAGTTTTAATTTTCTTTTTGTGTTTCCTGGAATTTCTTCTATGCTTCTTGATTTTTATATGAAAACTTGGCTTCTGTCAGACATTGTCTACCAGGAAAATTTGCTTTATACCTTCTTCCCATCACCTCATCAACTCATCCTCAGGTTTCTTGTTTCCCCGGTCTAATTTTTGTCCCCTTGTTGCTGGTTGTCTTGATGGTCTTTACTTTATGGACTAAAGAGACAAGACTTTTCATGATTTGCCTTATTTTTTCCTTATCAAAACCCATTATATATTTATAGCACCGTAAGCCTCTCTTTCTATGTACTTCTTAGAATCCAGTTTTTATACTTACTTTTGAAATTTTTTAGTTAATAGCACTATTAAGATTTGTAAGCTCCAATAGTGCTTAGTACTTTGTCTTGTACATGGTAGTAGTTCCACAAAAATTTGTTTAATTAATGAATGTTACTTTCCTACAAAGTGGTAGTTTTAATTTTCTTCTATGCTTCTTGATTTTCATATGAAAACTTGGCTTCTGTCAGACATTGTCTACCAGGAAAATTTGCTTTGTACCTTCTTCCCATCACCTCATCAACTCATCCTCAGGTTTCTTGTTTCCCTGGTCTAATTTTTGTCCCCTTGTTGCTGGTTGTCTTGATGGTCTTTACTTTATGGACTAAAGAGACAAGACTTTTCATGATTTGCCTTATTTTTTCCTTTTATTTATTTTTCTTATTTTTTAAAGTTCTAGATATGTAAGTGTGCAGACCATTTTATTTTTAACAACTTTATTCAGTTGTAATTGATATAAAAAGTTTCACATATTTAATGTTACGATTTGATGGGTTTAAGCACATCTATATACCCACGAATCAAGGTAATAAACAAATCCATCACCTTCAAAAGTTTCCTTCTGTCATCCCCTGCCATTTATTTATTTATTGTGGTAAAAACACTTAGAGATCTCTCTCAACATTTTTTTAGCATACAGTACAGTATTGTTAACTATAGGTACTATGTTGTACAGCAGATTTCTAGAACTTACTCATCTTGTATAACTGAAACTTTATATCCCACTTCAGAAATTTAAACCAGGCAGATCTTTGGTAGCTAGGATTTCTATTAAAAATATTGTTATAGATTGAATTCTGTCCCTTCCCCACAAAAATTCATATATTGAAATCTTAACCCCTATTGTATCTGTATTTGGAAATAGGGCTTTTAGATGTAATTAAGGTTAAATAAAGTAAAATGAGGATTCGTGGTTATATAAGTAGAAGAAGAGAGATCTCTTTCACTCTCTCACTTCACCATATGAGGTGAAAGTAGCCATATGCAATCCAGGAACCAAATTGACTGGTACCTTGGTCTTGGACTTACCAGCCTCTAGAATTGTGAGAAAATACACACCTATTGTATAAGCCACCCAGTCAGTGGTATTTTGTTATGGCAGCCTGAGCAGTCTCATGTAGTTATATTGCCATTGGTCATTAATGAAAGGAACCCTTCCTCCTAGTAACTAATATACATTGGCACCATTTTAAGAGAACATCTACCTTTAAAAATTCAGTATGTTTGTATCTTGGGAAAATCACTTCCTAAAATTACACGCAAACACACTGAAATTATTTTCTTTCTTAAAGAAAGCTGGTTATTTCTCTGAATTTTACTAATCCATCTAACACCAGACAGAGATTCATAGGAATAAAATCTTCTTACTGTAGTCTGAGTCAGGAAAAAACGATACTGTCAATACCGTTCTCAAGGGAAAGATCTTATGCTTCAAGGTTTTTTTTTTTTCCAAGTCATCTACTAAGGAATAAGAGTATAGAATTGAAGACCTTTCATGAAAGTCTTGTCTCTTGAGCATTTTATACCAGAAAAGGCTTGGATAAAGTCCAGGGAAAAGTTTTAGTTAGGAATTGTAGGTTCACATGGAAAGCAAACGTGCAAGCAATTTGAGGTTTGCACTTTGGAGGTCTTTATACTACTTTCCCACGTCAATTTTCAAACGAGAAACTTTTTAAATTTACATTGAGCCCGGTCCTGTCTTTTGTGGCCCCAAAGAATACAAGTCTGTTGACAGGCGAGTAGCCTTACACACTGTTCTGAATCTCCAGGGACCATCATAGAGTAAAGCCTGCATTTCAGTTGCTCTTCAATAGCTGGGAGTAAGAAGTGGGTGTATTGAACTAGTGGGAAGAATAAGCAAGTATTTGTCTAAGGGCCTGTGAAGCAACTTGTTCTTTACTATAGTCAAAAGAACAGTGATAGCTTATCACCACTGGGAAAACCAAGTTTTGGGGTGCATGGGGGATATGTAAATGTAGGGCTTTACTTATTGTCCATGTAAGTCTTACAGACCATGGGGGTGGCTCTCTGTAATATGCGTGTGCATTAGAATTCTTCAGTTGCCTTGGATCTCCGTGAGGGCCATGTGGTCTTTCTGCATAGATTTGGCTAGCCTTTCACAGAGAAAACGGATCAGACTTATTAGTCATCTTGTTCTACTGTTTTTTTTGGGGGGGTAGGGGGTGGGTGGTGGTGGGGGTGGGGAAGAAGCAGATGTTTGTTCCACATATTGCATCACAATTAATGTCCATTCTCTTAAACCTTAAAGTTCCCCACTAGCAATTTACACCAGCAAAGTGAAATTAACATTCCAAGAGGCACCCATTGTATTTGATTGTATTCTAACAGGACAGTAAAACATTTAATTAGCAAATGTTGTTTTCCTGAAAGCCTCTCCAAACAGAAAATTTCATGTCAATCATCAAAGAAAAACATTCTTTCTCTCCTAGGCCACCAAGGATCATATAAATTATCTTTGCATCTGCTCCAAAGGGTGATCACTACTGACACCTCTGGCAAATGTTTTATTTGTGCGGAACTCTCAGAAGATTCTGGATAGTTTCAGTATGAGTGTGGTAGACATTACTTGCAAAAATACTTGTGTACGTGGGAATGCAGTATTTAAAAAACATCTTGCTTTGGCTAGACTTCATCCATTTCTGCCAATATTTGAGGATATTTCTGTGCTTAACACTTCACTTGGCTTCCGAGACTCTTCAAACGCATCCCTTAGTTTAGGTGCCATGTTACAGTATTAAGTCTAAAGGAACGCCTTTCCGACCATTAATAGCCCTTCCCAAAGTAATTGGCATAAAGCATTTGTTTTTGAACCAGGTTTTGATATTTATACAGTAGGACAGCTGAAGAAGTAGACTTTATTGCAGTTCAGGAATAAATCATCTTGTTTGAATAGTAAGTATGTATGTAGGCAGCAAAGATCAAACATTTATATCACATTAAAGGGTCTATGGACAAATCATTCATCATGGTCCTCATTGGGTAATAGTTATTAGACAGCTGCATGTGTTATTGATTGATGACAACTAGTTATCTTGTACTAATTTACCTTTTTGGCCTTTGTTATTTATTCTTATACATTGCCACCAGAATTATGAAGTTTTGTCTATGACAGTGGCTCTCAACCTGTGGGTCACAACCCTTTGGCAGTCGAACGACCCTTTCACAGGGGTAGCCTAAGACCATCCAGCATATTAGATATTTAAATTATGATTCATAACAGTAGCAACATTACAGTTATAAAGTATCAACGAAAATAATTTTATGGTTGGGTCACAACATGAGGAACTGTATTTAAAGGACCAGAAGGTTGAGAACCACTGGTCTATGGGGTTACTGCTAGCAGCTGAATGTCAAATAGGATAAATACAGATGCACTAACTTCAGAAGGTACTTTTTAGTTAAAGTAAAATTCTATCTAAATACTGCTAGTTTTGCCCTATCTGTTTTGGTTCAGTGGATAGAGCGTTGGCCTGCAGACTGAAGGGTCCCAGGTTCGATTCCAGTCAAGGGCATATACCTTGGTTGCAGGCACATCCTCAATGGGGAGTGTGCAGGAGGCAGCTGAATTGATGTTTCTCTCACATCAATGTTTCTAACTCTCTATCCCTCTCCCTTTCTCTCTGTAAAAAATCAATAAAATATATTTAAAAAACAAAAATAAATAAATACTGCTAGTTTGTAGTTAAAATCATAGGTAATATTTCCACTGAATTAAAAACACAAGGATAAGTAAAACCATCAGGTGTTTGAGGTTATATATTTACCTTCAAATTAGGAAAATAGTTATTTTCTACTAGCTTTTATATATTAACATTCCTCTTAATATTTTCTGATGATCATATGATTGCTTACTTTTTTAATTTTCCTGGTATTAATTTCTTAATGAACTATGATAATATTCGTTTATGTTAATTATCTCCCTTTTACAGAGAGCAGTGTAATTCAAATTGGTTAAAGCTCTATGTATTGTTTCACATTTTAACGATTCTAGGTCATTTCTACAATAGTGTCATTTTGTAAAAGGTGCTTATGAAAAATTACTTGGAAAATGCAGTACTCTCTAAAAGTGACACTTTATATTTAATCTTACATTAACACAGTAGGCATAAAATTTTGGTCTCACATCTCCACACAGGCATAGTTATACAATGAGAGGCTGCTGGTGCATTCACATAGTAGAGGAAACAGCCCTCTGAATCTGCTGCCATTTTTAGAAATTCCATCAAATCATGGCCAAATCCCTCACCATCTCTAAATAGCATATTCCCTGTTTTTCATTGTTTAGGTTTATATCTGGCAAATCATACTGTTGTCCAAGGAGAATAAGAGCCTGTTAATCTCTGATTGGCTCAGCCTTAATCTAGGTTCCTAGTAAGATGTGTTGGGCTCACATGTAGCTAAAGGTGATTGGTGGGGACTCATTAGACTAAGTTTTGCTGTTACGTGTTCACAGTGTCAGAGTAATACTTGAGCCTGGGAAATAAGCTCCCCAAAGTAGCTTCAAAACTTCTTGCCCGCCCCCCCAAACCTCTATAAAAACTGCTCTCTAAAGAATTCTGTACTGTATTTCTCTTCTAAAAATACGAATCTTTCGACCAGGCTCCTGGTGACAGATGGGTTTCCTTTAAGCCAAGTTTTATTTTTGTTTTGTTATGTGTGTGTGTGTGTGTGTGTGTGTGTGTGTGTTTGTGTGTGTGTGTGTGTGTGTATCGGGGGTGGGGGGCAGGGGGGGGCAGTTCTTTTTTTTTTACATTAAACAAAAGCTAGTGATGACTTCCACATGAAAACAAAGAGTCATAGTTTCAGCCTTGAAAAAAAAAATGAGTCAGTAATAAAAAAATAAAACAATATATACAAATAAGTAAGAAAGTAAAAGAGGTTTGTGAAGAGATTAATAGAAGTGTTTCTGCTTTGACTGCTCGAACTCTGTTTCTCCCATGGTCAGGACTCTGAGTCCCAACCAAGGTCACAAGTTCGCTGCCCAGGAGTTTGTGTCCAAGAAGTGAAGGATCAAATCTTTTCTTCTCAGATGCTAAGCTAACAAATTTATGGATTCCTGAGGACATCTGTTTTGTCTTCTTTCACATCACATACAGTTTTGCAGCTATATATGAAATATGTCAGTATGAGCTTGATCTTTTATCTGTTTTAGAGTTATCATCCTTTACAGTCTCCCCCCACAGTCTCCTCACATAATTTAACCAATTGTCCCAATTATCAGAAATGTAGCAGCTTAGTGGCCTTTGTTTTAATGAAATACATATAGTTCCTCAGGACCTATGAAATCCATCTAATTTACTATTTCTTGAAAGAACTTTAGGTAATATTAAAATCATAAAGAACTTGGTTAATTAGAACCAACTTTTTAAATACAAGTCATTTCTCCTGCTCAATAATTTTTGTTCTTACATTTGTAAACATTCTCTAGGCTATCAACCATGAGCACTTTATGAGTCAATCTTCAGCCACTTTCTCATCTCAATTTGAATTTCCTTTTAACTTAGGATAATTCTGAGGCACTTTTTTTTCCTTAAAGTAGGTACATAAAAAATTAAAACATTTAAAAATGAGCTGATGTTATTAAAAGGCAAATTTGTAGAAATCTGTATGTACAACATATTCCAGCTGTTGGGATGGTTATTAATTAATCTTCCTCCTTTTTTTCACAAAGCTTCATAGAATAACTTCAAGCTATGTAATTTCTATGGAATTTAATGAAATAAAGCATTTCACCACATGAGGTAGTAATTATTTGTAAGAAAAATATTAAGTTAAATAAAAGTGAAAAGCCATTACATTTTTTACTCTATTAAGTAAGGAGCACTTTTATAGACATCGTTGGCCTTTGAAGTCATGTCTAATTTTGACCTCTCCTTTGGAGAACTGATACATCTAATTCCAGATTGGATAAATCAAAGGCGTTTATTCAAATCTTAAACTGTCCCAGAGGGTGTCAAATTATCCAGTAGTATCTTGAATGCCATTGGAATGGCAAAAGGTTACTGAGGAGTTTACACTGAATTTAACTCTTTTGAACCATAAACATTTTCATTTATGTTTTGAAAAGGCATATGAATTTTGGTTGCTCCAGAATGTTTTGAGTTATATTTTGTTTGAATAACATTAAAGACAAAAAGAAGGTCCACGTTGTGGTAAAAATTTAATTTTGTATTTTTTTTTTACTTCTTTGTTACTGAAATTTTCATGATCTTCATAAAATATGGTAAGAATTACAGTTGGACTAAGAAAAGAGCTAGAACAACTAATTTGTGTATTTTTAAATGTCAACAAGTTTATTAAAAATAAAAGAAATTAGCATATCAGCTTCAAATCCTATATAATAAAATGCTAATATGCAAATTGTCCCCTCAACCAGGAGTTCCACAGGGAGTTCGAACAGGAGTTTGACCAGGGGGAAGGGCTGGCTGACCAACCTCCCACGTCCCCTCCCCCAAGCAGGCCCAGCCCGGTCAGCCTCAAAGGGGGCCGGCCAGCTGGACCCCACCTGGGCACGAATTCATGCAACAGGCCTCTAGTATATTTATAATATTACAGAAAAACCAAGGTTAATACCATTACCAACTTTGTATGTATTTAAGCAAATTAATTTTAGGAATAATTGTATAGTTATTTCAGAAATATATACTCAGCATATATGTTATAGTGACATAGGGAAATAAATGCCTTTGAAGGACTTTTTAAGACCAACCTAATTTGACATTTGAAAGGAAAATTGGAAAGGAGATAGCCATAATGATAAATTGACTTTTTTTATAATTCTAATCTCTAGACCAACATTAATTTCCCTTTTCGTAAAATTTTTTTAATGGCCAAACTTAGAGCAAAGTATTTTTTTTCATTTCCCTACTTGATCATTATATTACTCATAGATGTTTTTCAATTTCCAAAGAAAAGCGATTAAAAAATATATGGGATAGTTAAACATTAATAAATGGAGAAATTTTATGTCTAATGTTAAAACATGAGTAGACAGATCCAGGAAACTTAAAAATTACCAGTTGATGCTTTTTTAAACTGGTCTAGATGAAGCCAAGCTAAAATATTCTGTTTTATATGGAGAAAAGTTTCACAGTCGGGTCCACCATGTCAACTTGCTCCTGTACGTTAAGTGTGATAGTAATAATGACACATTTAATATTTATTCCACTCAATTATTATAAAAATGTACGTGACAAAATATCCGGGTAATATGAATGCAAATGAACATTCAGAAGGATGATAGTTTGAAAGATTTTATTAATTTGTGTTTACTTTTATCAATAGCTCACAGTACTATGAATGACACCAATGTCCCTATGGAAACAACTGAGTGCATTCAAGGTCAAGGAGAAGGTTATCGGGGAACCGTCAATACCATTTGGAATGGAATTCCATGTCAGCGATGGGATTCCCAGTATCCTCACCAGCATGACATAACTCCTGAAAATTTCAAGTGCAAGTGAGTAAATTAAGGCAAATATTATAAATGTGCAGTAAGCTCTGGGAAAATGAGGTAGGGTGGTTACTTTTCACTAATTTCTGTGTTAGTGATCCTTAAACTTTAGTGTGCTAGGGATAATCAAAAGGCAGATTAATCTACTCAGAGATTTTGATTCCTTAGGTCAAATACGCATTTTTTAACAAGAATTCTAGGTACTTTCAAATCAGATGGTTTATGTGCCATGCTTCGGGAAGCACATATACAGGTTTCTAATCACAGCTTTGTTCTTTGCTTTGCTTTTTCTGGCTAATCTTTACCCAAGGATATTTTTCTATTAATTTTTAGGGAAAGTGGAAGAGAAAGGGAAAGACAGAGAACCATCGATGTCAGAAAAACGCAATGATTGGTTGCCTCCTGCACAAGCTCTGACCAGGGCCCTGGGCCCGGGAGGAGCCAGCAACCAAGGTGCATGCCCTTGACCATAATCAAAACTGGGACCCTGTGGTCTGAAAGCCGACGCTCTGTCCCCTGAGCCAAACTGGCTAGGGCCATAGCTTTGTTCCTTCAGGTCTAACAAACCAATAAATGGTAATAGTAACCAGTCAAATTTTAAACCAGTGCCTTTCATATTAACTTTAGGTGAGATTACATACTTTTTCTCCTGCAAAAAGAGGAGTATCTTATTTTCAGCTAATATTGTAAACTGATGAATATTAGGCCTTGAAACAAACTTTTTTTAAAATGTTAAATGAATATTTTCTTTTGTTTCTAGGTTTGCTTTTTAAAAACGGGGATGTAAAACATTTGTTTAGGTGAATTAAGCCAAAGAAACTTCCCTTAAATGTCAGTTACTTGGTTGTATGTGCCTCCTCTGTGGCTGCTTTTTTTCACCACTTGACTTGTTGGACAGACACAGCCACAATGCCATGTGTTTTAAAATTGTCCACCTTGTTATGGGGAACATAAAATGATTGCTTTTGAAATTTATAACACACGTGTCATTCATAGTGCCTTGCTGAAATAGCACCTATAAATAACATATATTGGCTTTATGTAATTGGATTTTAATAAGAGAGCTTAACATTTCAAGATGGAGAATTTTGAGCACTAGTCAGCCAATCCACTGGAGAAGGGAGATATTTTATGTTTTTCTTTTTAAGTTAATTTAATGTATTTACTTAGATAATAAATATTCATCGCTTATGAGTTTTTTCATTATTTTATAATAAGGCAATTAGAGTAGATATTCTGGGTTTATTTTCCATCATTTTTTTTTCACAGCAGTATACTTTTTATTCCTGACCTATATGTTTCACACCTTGGAAATAAATATCAAAGTAAAGAAAGCAAAGAAAATGAGAAAAGATTAGTTAAGAGAGATAGAGGAGACACTGTCAGTGCCATTCACACTTTCTAAGACTGGTAATATTCAAGTAAGAAATCATGTATGTGTGAATACCCAATTAAATTTATTTGTAAGAAAAAATAATAATGTAATTCACATATTACACAATTAAAAATTATCAAAAGTTTAGTTGTTATTTGTTATCAGAATTTAAGTTATCCTTTCTTAATTTATTTATTTGGTCAAGATTACTAAACCCACATTAAAAAAATAGTGAATTTTGTTATAAAACAGATAAAATCTGACTCAACGTTTTTCTCAGAATGTTGATGCATTTATTTGTGGTCTAACAGAGAACAGTGTGCTAATCAGGTGTCTCTGGTTGCATTAAACACCATTTGCTGCAATATGAGACTCCTTACAAATGACAATTTTAAAACTATAACTCAACCATAGTGCCCTGATGAATCTACATGAATCATATAATAATTAATTTGTTTTAGAAATCGTAAACAATTCTTTCTTCAAGTGAAGGGAAAGATCATAGAAAAAACATTTGGGCATGCCTTGACTCTCACGCTTGCTTAATCTAGATTAATGAGGTGCTTATAGATATTGATTTGTGTGTGTTAAATAATTATTTTAATTAAATTAATTGAGGTGACATCGGTTAATAGGATAATATAGGTTTCCAGTGAACAAACACCTCTTCCAAGAAGACATACAAATGGACAACAGATATATGAAAAGATGTTCAACCTCACTGGCAATTAGATTTAGGTTTTTAAAGTGGGCCTAAACTAAGACTTTCGTTAGCCTTAGAACTCTAATGATCTCGCCCTAAATTAATTTAACTAAGCAATTATTCATCTAAAATTACAAAATGGTATAAATTTTATGTAAACTTTAATGCACATATTTTGTACTGACATACATTTTTGAAACATTAGTATAAATTGTTTGAAAGAAATAACAGATTTTCTTTACCTTTCCAGTTAATAATTTTATCATTTATAAGAAGGCTAAAGGCTTAAATAGGGGTTATAACTATGGAAACTTGTTGTTCTGTGGCCTTAACTATTGGCAATCACTGTTATTATAATCTTAAATAGCAAAGTTTGTGTCAGGACCTATTTTTACTATATAAATTATTATTGATTTTATAATCAAACCCAAGCCTCTTCCTTAAGAACTTCTCAGTTTCTAATGGTTAATTTTGGTATCAATAAAATTATAGTTCTTTTTAAAAATATGTGTTTTTATTGATTTTAGAGAGAGAGGAAGGGAGAGGAAGAGAGAAAAACATAAATATGAGAGAGAAAACTTGATTGGTTGCCTCCTGCATGTGCCCCAAATGGGGAAAGAACCCTCAACTTGGTACGTACCCTGACTGGGAATGGAACTGGTGACCCTTCAGTGGACAGGACAACGCTCAACCAACTGAGCCACACCAGCCAGGGCAGTGCTTTTAATTGGACCTAAGTGATGTAAATAATGTGGTTTTATTAGATTTAATATTAATTTTGTTAAATTATTATTCACAGATATACAAAAAGACAGTGCAAGCTTGCTTTAAATTAGAGAGCATGTTTAGGAAAGCAAGTCTTAAATTCAGTATTTCATTTGAAGTGAATTTTATATTAAGTTTTGCATTAAAATACTTTTATACACAGAGAATATTTGTATAGAATTTTTCCTTACTGAGAACTCTAAATACTTAATAAGTTACTGGTAAAATAAAGGATGTATATATACTACATTGATGACTTCTATATTAGGTTTCTATGTTATAATTATGTCTTTATTTTACAAAAATATTTATAAAGATTTAGGTAACATCTCTAAGTCAAGAAATAAGTAATGTGCAATTAATATAAATATATGTAGCAAGTTAAATGAATCGAGAAAAGACAGAATTCAAAGAAGAAATAGGTATGATGTTTTTGTGTGGCAAATGTTTGATTAGGCAAAATTTTCATTTTAAGTGAGAGTAATTAATGACTATTAATAATAGCCTTTATTCTACAGAGAGATGCATGTTGTTTCTACATTATATATGAGCCGTAAAGATAATAAATAAGAGTTTAGTTTTAAAATGTGTAGCAGTTGAGAGTCCTAGACTGACAATAAGTGAGAAGAATGTAGTGAGTGGTACCAGTTCTCTCTTTTGTGAAGCAGGATTGTTTGTCTGAAACTCCAGGCTGGTTGGAGGAAAAGAATACTGACATCTGTCAGCATGTTTTTCAGTAATGGGGCAGTGTCCGTTGCATATATTGAATTCTAAATTGTTCTAACTATCCTAAAACTAAAACTTAGAACTCTAATTATTGCCATGCACACATTTGGGGGTGTCTAGAGGTACAGGAGTGCTGATTCCATCGATGTAAGAACTTGGGCAATTTACATTAACATGCTTATTCTCAATAGGGACCTAAGAGAAAATTATTGCCGAAATCCAGATGGGGCTGAGTCACCCTGGTGTTTTACCACTGATCCAAACATCCGAGTTGGCTACTGCTCCCAAATTCCAAAATGTGACGTCTCGAGAGGACAAGGTAATAGTTGACATTTTGCAATATGGGCATGATTAAATTCAGGGGAACTGCCTAAAGGGAGCTCACAACTTACAGCAGAAAGCCTACTTCTCATTGCACTGCTTTTGTTGAAAAGCAATGTCCCCAAGTCTAATTTCTTTTTCACATTCATTTGTTCAACGTTTATTTACTTATTGCCTGTATATCAGTGCCAGACACAGTTCTAGGCACTGGAGATATACTAGGAAACAAAACAAAATTCTTTGACCCCCTTGAAACTAAATTCTGGTAAATAGAAAACAAGCAAAGTAAAAACGAGGTTGGGATAGTAAGTCAGTTTGTGGTAGTGCTAGAGAGAAAAGTGTCCCAGTTAGAAGAGAGGGGTTTTGCTACTTTATATTTTAACTTGAGGCCCAGTGCACAAATCTGTGCATGGGTGGAGGAGTCCCTCAGCCTGGCTGGCGATCAGGGCCCATCAGGGCAGGCCAGGGATAGAGACTGTGGGAGGTTGACTGGCTATGGGAGTGCACTGACCACCAGAGGGCAGCTCCTGCATTGAGCGTCTGCTCCCTGGTGGTCAGTGCACATCATAGTGACCATTTGACCGGTCATGTGGTCGATAGGTCCTAACAGTCGCTTAGGCTTTTATATATATATAGAATTGTTTGGGAAGATCTTACATATTAAGAAGACCAGAAAGACATCAGGGAGCACATGTGCCATATGCATCTGTTTATAAAGGGCATTCTAGATAGAAAAAATCTACAATTGCAAAGAGATGGAAGAGTGCTTGAAAAGTTTAAAGAAACAGCTCATCATTTTGGCTGGTAGAGACTGAGCAAGGTAGAGAGTCTCAGGAGATGAGGTTATAGAGCGGCGGTTCTCAACCTGTGGGTCGCGACCCCTTTGGCGGTCAAACGACCCTTTCACAGGGGTCGCCTAAGACCATGCTGCATATCAGATATTTACATTACTATTCATAACAGTAGCAACATTACAGTTATGAAGTAGCAACGAAAATAATTTTATGGTTGGGTCACAACATGAGGAACTGTATTTAAAGGCCCAGAAGGTTGAGAACCACTGTTATAGAGCAATTGGCTAAAATCGCATAGGCCTTGTAGGAGTTGGGAGGATTTACACTTTTATTCTGAAAAGGAAGGAACTCTTGTAGGGTTCTGAGAAGAGAAATTAAATGACCTGTCTGACTTAAATTTTAACTGGACGATCCTGGCTGCATTATGGAAAATAGCCAGAACTTCTGACAAGGGCTCAAACAGGGTAATCAGTTGAGTGATTGTTTCAGTAATTTAGGAGATGAGAGTTATGGGGACCTGGGTGTTAGCAGGGGAGATGGTATGTAACAATGGGGTTTGAAATAAATCACCATTGTACTTGAAAACATAGGTGCCATTGAAGGTAATTGTTTCAGGAGCAGTAGTAGAGAAAAGTCAGATTGAAATAGATTTTAAAAAGAAATTATTTGTCAAAGATTATTAATAATGTTAGGTTATGGACATGTATTAATATATAGTAAATTGAGAGCTCTGATTTTTGAATAATTATTTTTTTCACATAAATTTAATTACGATGGCTATGGTCAATCCTAAATCATCCTAAAAAGTCCAAGCCAGAGTCAAAGCTTCATTTCATAGATTTATTGTCCTATACATACTCATCTATCCTTTAACCTCTTTCTCAGTGACATTTTTCACGAACAACTCTGAACACAGTTGCAGAGAGAAGAGGGGAGGAGTCCCTTTTCAGTCAATTTCACTGTTCTTTGGCAGATTTTAAAGGTCATTTGGAAATAAAGTTAAAACCAATGATTAAGGGAGTCTTGGTATCTACTGGATGTTTTCTTCCTATCTTGTTCATTAAAGCTATTACTGATAATTTGTGATCAGAGAGGCAAAAAAGAGCAATTGCTTGATAAGCTTCTGGTATATATGAAGACACTTTTGTGTACAGTACATATATATTACTTACTGAAAGATCAAGTAATATAGAATGAGAGTTTTGTATTTTAGAAGTTACATAGATGTTATTGTTTATCTAGTAAGTGCACAAATTAATAGACAAAGAAATTAGTTTTATAGAATTTAAATAACTTAGCTAAATACTCAGATTAGCACAGCTGTGACTGAATATAACCCTCCTTAAAATGATCTTTCCATTATTCCATGTTTCATCTTTTTTATTAATACTTTAACATTTATTGCATTGTTTTTCTTTAATAATATATTGTGCTGATACAGTACAACAAAGTGCAGGCTCTGTGGGGCAATTTAAAAATGAAGTCCTACTTAATAGACAATTCAACATACAGCTGTGAAATTTTAACACTGTTATGCTATCATTTGATATTGCCAAGCTAATGGCACGTGCGCGCGTGCACACACACACATACACACACACACAAGAATGTTGCTGTTATCCTCTCCATATACCAGAAAATATAAATTTCACATATAGTTTGATAAGTTAGAAATTTCTTCTCAAATCTTGCAACACCTGAATTAGCTTATGTAAAAATGCTCTTCTAATTGAATTTTAAATAACTTTGTTTAAAAAATAAAAACTTAAATTACAGACTTTCTTTATAAATGTTGATAAAACACAATTTATTAGATTATGTGAGATACACTTAAGAGAATTCATAAGTCCACATTTATATCACTCCTTTGACTACTAACAGTAGTATTGCTACCACTACCATTGCTATTACTGGCAGTAATAATACCTAAATGGAAGGAGCAGGGGAGAAGGAAATATACATGTATAAGAAAATGATGACTAAAAAAGAAGTGTGGGAAATAAAAAAATAACCATTTTAAAACCAGCATAGTACTAATTCACGCAAAATTAACCAAAGTATGCCTAAGCCATTAAGTGACTATTACTTGGCAGTATGTTTACTTAGTCTCAAAGGCCTCAACATTTTTTGTTTTTGTTGTTATATAAAAAGAAGTTTTTCTTTTACACCACTTAATGAAGATATCAAACTCTCCAGTAATAATGATAAAAGCTCTGAAAAGAACAAAATATCATCTATTCAATATTCCTGTGTTTAAATTGATTTTATTCATGAGCAAATAAAAGATGAAATTAAAGAGCATTGGCTTGGCCTGGTTGATGTGGCTAAATGTTTGAGCATAGACCCCAGAACCAAGAGGTCATTGGTTCTATTCCTGGTTTGATTCCCAATCAGGGCACATTACCCGGGTTGTGGGTTTTAGGCTCAATCCCTAGTAGGGGGTGGGCAGGCAGCAGTGCTCGCTAACATACGGGGATGTTTCTCACATCTATCTCTCTATACCTCATCCTTCCTCTCTTTAAAAATCATTTAAAAAAAAAACACCCAACTTATTAAAAATCAACAAAACACAGCTGGCTTGGGTGACTCAAAATCCCAATCACATGAAAGATAAAATTAAAACACAAGAACTGTGATGAGTATATGAGTGTTCATTATGTCATTCTTTTCTGAAGAAAATGTTGGGAAATATATATGTCATTCTAAAAATTCCCACTTTAAGTGTCCTTAAAAGCCACCTGTTTAATTTTTTTTAAAATGTGCAATTTACTGCATAAAATCTCATTTTAATGAAAAAGAAATTTGGCTGAAAATAAATAATTTGTACAGATTTTAGAGTGATTTAATTCTTATGTTGATTTTTGTGAATGTATATGTTGTTTTTGTTCTATCTGTATTCCCTAGTATTCACTAGTTTTTTTTTCCATGTATTTATTTATGTTTAGATTGTTATCGTGGAAATGGCAAAAATTATATGGGCAATTTATCCAAAACACGATCTGGACTAACATGCTCAATGTGGGACAAGAACATGGAAGATTTACACCGGTGTGTAAATTTCTTCTTACAATATATAGTATCCTATATAATAAAGAGGTAATATGCAAATTGACCATCACACCCTCGCACAAGATGGCCACCTCATGTGGTCAAAGATGGCCACCACAAGATGGCTGGCAGGGGAGGGCAGTGGGGGGCAACCAGGCCAGCAGAGGAGGGCAGTTGGGAGCGACTGGGCCTGCAGGGGAGGACAGTTGGGGGGGACCAGGCCTGCAGGAGAGGGCAGTTGGGGGGTGATCAGGATGGCAGGGGAGCAGTTAGGTGTCAATCAGGCTGGCAGGAGAGTGGTTAGGGCGTGATAAGGCTGGCAGGAAGAAGCAGTTAGGGACAATCAGGCAGGCAGGCAGGCGAGCGGTTGGGAGCTAGCAGTCCTGGATTATGAGAGAGATGTCCAACTGCCAGTTTAGGCCCGATCCCTGGATGCGGTTGTGTGGGGTCGGGCCTAAACATGCAGTTGGACATCCCCCGAGGGGTCCCAGATTGGAGAGGGTGAAGGCTGGACTGAGGGACACCCCCCTCACCCCCCCCCCATGCACAGATTTTGTGCACCAGGCCTCTAGTGTAGTGATAACAGTAATAGGTATATGTAGCTATGCACATTGATATTTCTTTCCATTATTTATATATCATCATAAGCTAACAAAAACATTAGATTGATTATTCATGCAACTCAATTTAATATTTTATCTCTAAGTAGCAAACTTTTAAATAAGAAATTCAAACCAGTACATATTTATTGAGCACTTACTGTATGTTCTGCTTTGTGATAGGTGCCATGGGGAACATTAACAAAAATTGGGTATACATTTTGACTCCATCTTTATGGAGGATATGGTCATATTGAGAAAATAATTTACATTACTTAATAAGACCAGGCATAATTAAGTGATAAATTTTATGTTTCATGTAGTACATTATATTATTATGTTCTCATAATTAATTATTAATATTCATAAAAATTGAGTAAGTTACCATTTTCATGTACATATATACCTTAATATCCAATTAATTCCTAAAAACTTAGAAAGACATATAAAATGTTTCTAAAATAAAAGGAATGTAATTGGAAAAAATTCTATATAGTTCAAAGAAGTAGAGATTTTAACATTGGACATATTCACAGAAAAATAAGTTATCTTCCACTCAAACCTAGCAATAGTGTTAGTGTGTTTGAAATTACAAAAGAAAGGCCATAGTTGTGACATAAAATATCCCAGAATATACGCATAGTTACATTAGATGAGTTATCAAACTGACTCATTCTATATGCGTGAATAAGAATTTTAGCACTCAGAGAAATTGAGTCATTTTGCCTCCAGCCGCACTTTAACTTTTAAAGCCTTTATTCTCTTCCAAAATGTACTTACTACTGGATGATAATGTTTCAATTAATTTACTTCATAAATAGTGATAATTCTAAGGTAGTGTTCTCTAACATAAATATGCATTTCACATATGTAAGCTTCATATGTACTTTTAAGTTTTCTAATAGACACATTGAAAGAAGTAAAAATAAACAGGCAGGATTGTTTTTGTAAATATAGTTTTTATTATAAATCAAATATATCTAAAGCTTTTTCATTTTAATATGTATTCAATATAAAATTATTAATGAGATCTTTTACATTTTTATACTAAAATGTAAAACCTTCAAGATCTGGCCTATATTTACAATTATAGCACCATTCAATTTGGATTAGCCACATATCGTTTTCTCAGTAGCCATATGTAGCTAATAGCCACTGTATTGGGCACAGTAGCTCTAGGACTTCAAGCATAAGCAGAATTCTGTCCTCATAGATCTTACATTCTAGTATGTAATGCCAGAAGACAGAAAAAGCCAATATCATATTGTAAAAATTATGAAAATAGCATATTTTATGCTGTGGGAATGCAAAGAAGTGCCACTCAAACCTTTGATCGTCAGGAAGACTTCTAGAGGAAGGGACATTAGCTGTGACATGAGATAAGTAGAAATTGGTGAAAGGAAATGTGGGAGAAAGAGTGAGTTAGGCAGAAGGTATAGTTTGTTCAAAAGCCTAAAGATTGAATTGTTCGAAAATCAGAAATAATTTTGGACGTTTGAAACAACATAATTTGGCCACTGTCCACAGCCAAGGAATTCCCCAGTGGCAAGACTATATAGAGTCCTGGAAGCTGTTTAAAGAAGTTTGGATTTTATCCTGAGTATTAAAGGGATTCATTAATGAATTTTAGGCAGGAATCAGCATGATTAAAATTAAATGCTAATTTGAACACTGCTATTTTAAAACTCATTTTTAGAAATACATAGGGGTGGATCTAGCTCTTATGGACAGACCTGTGAGAGACAATTGTACTAACTCTGCCTTTACTGATTTCTCATTAGATGGTCAATGTTTTTATGAGGGAAGTATTTACACCACAAAAATCAGTAGGGACAACGTATGAAGACTCCCTTCCTACACACTTCAGAGTTCCAGTTGTTAAATATTTAGCAGCATATTACTGGAAAGATGTAACATTTACTTAGATATTGCAATGGTTATAACTATTAATTTACTAAGCTTAAGATTACTTTTGGAAATAGTTAAAAGTCACTTGGAAATAATTTGTAGGAAATTGATGAATGATTAAGTTACGTGGTGGCACTTAGGTTATATATGTAAATCACATAGAATCTGGCACATAGTATTTATTATATGTGTTTGCTGTTGTTATTGCTCCAGAAAATAAACTTGAGTTTGAAAAGATGATCTAAGTTTCCATGTCCAAAGCTCTTCCCAATTTTTAAAATTACATATTAATTACAGTTAAGATGGTAGTAATAAATAATCCAAAACAAATCCAGTTAGATGTATAGTTTTCATGATTTGGTTAGGATGGCCATGTGGAATTTGACTCCACTAATATTACTGAAGTAAATATAAATATCAATCTATAATAATAAAAGCATAATATGCAAACTGACTGAACAGCAGAACAGCAGAACAACTGCTGTTATTATTAAGGTCCACAATTTACTATGTGTATACATTTATAAAATTTAAATATTTAGTAAGGTACAGTAATGATATTGTACCTTATGTACAGTATATATATATATATTTCACATAAGCAGGTATATAAGCAGGTATGGTCTTCTATACAATATTTTTGCTTTTCTTTTATAACAAATTTAGTGAAGATGTAAAATATGAAAGGCCAAAATATTACTCAGTTATCTGTCAAGAAATCACATTTTGTAACTCTATGACCAATGATATTTTATAACTTAACTATTTTATTAGTACATTGTTATTAATTTCTCAATGTTTCTTCTTGTATTTTGGCAAAGTTATTTTGCAAGAGATGCTTCATATGTCACTGAAACAAAAAAGTACTTTGCAATGGATTATGTTTCCTAGTTATTTTATAATATTGATGTTCTTTGTCATCTGCTCTCTTTTTTTGCCAGTGTTCATTTCCATGCACAGGTATATTGTTGCCTTACCACTGCAATTATTAAATAGAAATAAAGTCATAAAATCTTTCATCATTTAACTATGCTAATTATTCAGCCCTATTCCATATTCCTGAGCTAGAGAACATGCTTCCAAACTGTAGAAACAAAATAAATATCAAACAAAATAATCAAAATTTGTATCAGTTGAAGCTTGTGCCATCTCTCTAATGAAAGTTATGTGCTCGGGTTTTATCTTCTTGGTGACATTTTGGGGTTTTTTGGACAAAATGAGCATCTTGTGATGTTCAGAGTATTTTGTTTATGCAGGCATATCTTCTGGGAACCAGATGCTAGCAAGCTAAATAAGAATTACTGTCGGAATCCTGATGATGATGCCCATGGTCCCTGGTGTTACACAGGAAATCCTCTCATTCCTTGGGATTACTGCCCTATTTCTCGTTGTAAGTATATTTAATGATCTTTTTCAGGTGAAATATTTTAAATATACTGCATCTTCTCTAAATTGATATCGTAATCAGAGGTGAAATAATAATATAGGAGGAATGCATTTGATCCCTTAATGAGAATGTACTACACACACACACACACACACACACACACACACACACATTGAGGATTGGGCATGCCCTCAACCAGGAATTGAACCGTGACCTCCTAGTTCCTAGGTCGATGTTCAACCACTGAGCCATGCCAACCGGGTCATTCTGCTGACCTTTTAAAAGAAGACCTTCTTTCCTCAGAAGATTCTCAAATTGAATCCAGAAACAATCATTGGTCATGGCTCTAATATGACTGCTCTAGGAAGAACTCCCCATTCTCATCACCAGTACTATCTGTTCAGCCTTTGAATGTAGCAGAGCTTTCAGCAAAGGCCCCCAACCCACTAACCATCCCAAGAAGAGACCTGAGGTAGTGGTGCTTCTATCTTCTTAGTTATTTAGCCTAAGACTAAGAAGTATGGAGCATTCCATCCACTCTTTGAGCCCAAGAGAATTTTGTTAAAAACGTATTAGTGTGCCGAAACCGGTTTGGCTCAGTGAATAGAGTATCGGCCTGTGGACTGAAAGGTCCCAGGTTCGATTCCGGTCAAGGGCATGTACGTGGGTTGCGGGCACGTCCCCAGTAGGGGATGTGCAGGAGGCAGCTGATCGATGTTTCTCTCTCATTGATGTTTCTAACTCTCTATCTCTCTCCCTTCCTCTCTGTGGAAAATCAATTAAAAAAAAAAGAGTATTAGTGCATAAAGTAAAAGATACAGTGGGGCCTTGACTTACGAGTTTAATTCGATCAGTGACGGAGCTCGTAACTCAAATTACTCGTATGTCAAATCAAAAAGTGAACTAGTGAGACACGTGATGCTGGGATGATGTGGCGTTCACTGTGATGTTCGCTGCGCCAACTAGCGGTGGGGTATCTGAAGCTGGCTCGTAACCCGAATTTTAGCTCGCAACTCAAAGCAAAAAATTAGCCGAGAGATGGCTCATATCTCGAAAAACTCGTTAGTTGGGACACTCGTAAGTCAAAGCCCCACTGTATATGTAAAATATATGTGTGATACACTTCACATAAAAGAGCACCTATATATAAGTAAGAAAAAGATAACTTAGGAGAAAAGTAAAGAAAAAATGCTCAAAAATAAATATAATTGATAAATAAATATTAAAACTTAATTGTAAGAAAAATGAAATTATAAAAACATAAGAAATAATTTCCACCTATCAGGTTGGCAAATAAGAAAATGGTTGTTAATGCCCAATAATATTGAGAGCCTGGGTGATCAACTCTCTAAATTCTGCATTACTTTGTGAATGGGAAAGCTTATCTGGAAGTAGTATGGAGAAATTTTGTAACCTCAATACTAGCGACACTGTTTGCTAGATAATTCTTGTTGTGGGAGGCTGTCTTGTGCATTATAAGATGCATGATAGCCTCTACCCACTACATACCAATAGTACTACCAATACATCCAGTCATGACAATCAAAAATATTTCCAGACATTGCCAAATGTCCCCTTGGTGGTGATGGTAGGGGAGCATGGGAAAATACCCCCATTGAGAACAACTTATATGGAAATATATCCTCAATATATTATTGAATGAAAAAGTCTTATTATAAAACTGTACAGTAGCAAGAGACCATTGTACTATACTATGTATCTCACAGCTCCATGTTTATAGCCAACATCTTTAAACACTGTTAAACTACCTTCCTACTTAAAAAAGGACATACTTTGATAAGTTCAGTACTAGTCTGTTTTAAGAATGTTTTACATGTGAGACAAACCAGCAGCAAGTACCTTGAAAATAACAGTAAAAGCACCCTTTTTAAAAGAGGCAATTGTTTGAAGAAATGTTAGCTTTAAAACATGAAATATAAACAACTCTATATTTTTCCTTAATATATGACAAAATTAAAGAGATAATTTCTCACCTTAAGTGGAAACATTGTGAAATTTTAGCATAAAATGGTAAACCTTAAACACAATGCTAATCAAGTATATCTATCACTATTTTTAATAAAGAAATTCTCTATAATAATAAATAAACATGTTTGCAAAGGAATATTATTAATATTATTATATTTCATCTCATCAGCTCTAATCATAGCCTTTCAAATTCATTAGTGTTTCTCTGGTGTTCTGTTTTTCCCACATTAGGGTTTGCGTAGGTCCTGAAAATGTTCTTTTATAGAAGATGTCTTTCAAGTTTCAATGCTAAAACAAACAAGCAAACAAACAAACCTACTTCTTTGGCACAAAAAACTTAAAAAATAGCCAAAGGAAGTAATTTTTCTAAATATTACTTTTACCTCATGGAAAATTTTTGTGAAGTTTCTGTGATTAAGAATAAGGATGTCCAGATGGCATGGCTCAGTGGTTGAGCATTGGCCTATGAACCAGGAGGTCATGGGTTCAACTCCTGGCCAGGGCACATGCCTGGGTTGTGGGCTGAATCCCTACTAGGGAGCATGGAGGAGGCAGCCAATCAATGATTGTCTCTCATTAATGTTTCTATCTCTCTCCTCCTCATCCTTCCTCTCTGAAATCAATAAAAATATATTTTAAAAAAAGGACTAACAAAGGCTAGTAGACTCTCCAATGAGAAGGAAAAAAAGTCAATGATCTGGCTTTTAAAAAAGGTTCTAATGCTTTTTCTACAGAATTCCAGATATGTAAAAATCCCGGTAGCTTAGTTTTAGCACATAGAGTAAAATGCTCCAATAGAATCCCAGGGAACTGAGCTTTGGATTATAAACCTAATGGACACAGGGCTCTAATAATTTAAAAGTTTTAAAAACATATTTCCAACTAACATTTTAAAACTAAAAGTTGTCTTGTGCTATTGAAAGACTTCAAGGTGTTGCTAGTATTTGATTAAATGCTATTGCAGATAACTCATTTTTACTTCAATTTATTTCGAACATTAATTTTAATAAATATTTTTACACTGTCATCTTTCTAACTAATATTTATAGCCAGGATTTATTTACATTTTACCACTGTTGAAAGGCTAATAAAATTTATCTTTAGAAAATTTGAGGTTGTATTTATTTAACTGCAGAGACTATATAAATCATTTTTGCACAGTACAATTGTGGTACAAATCATGTAAAGGTTTTATTACTTTAAAAAATGCTTATAAAATTATACTTAACATATATTTTTAAAATCAAATATGCAGAAATAAGACTGGAGAAATGTTTAGACATTTATCTGTACACAAACACAATATAGCTTAGAAAAAAATCTTAGTTTTTAACAACTAAGAGTGTAGTGATTAAGAGCTTTATCTCTGACCTCAGGGTAAGAATTCCAACCCTATTACTATAAGTGCCTTGGGCAAGTTATTACATTTAAGTTTGTATTTATTTATTCATTTTTAACAACTTAAAATTGAGTTACTACTATGTGCAAAGTCCTATATAACACACTAGGTATCCTATATAATAAAAGGGTAATATGCAAATTGACCCTAACAGCAGAACAATTGGGAATGACTGGTCACTATGACACACACTGACCATCTGGGGGCAGACGCTCAATGCAGGAGCTGCCCCCTGGTGGTCAGTGCGCTCCCACAGGGGGAGCTCTGCTCAGCCACAAACCAGCCTGACGGCTGCCAGCACAGCAGTGGTGGCAGGAGCCTCACCTGCCCCCTCAGCAGCTCTAAGGATGTTTGACTGCAGTTAAGGCCTGCTCCCCGCTGGCAAGTGGACATCCCCCGAGGGCTCCCCGGCTGCCAGAGGGATGTCTGACTGACAGCTGAGGCCTGATCTCCTGGGGAGCAGGCCTAAGCCAGCAGCTGGTCATCCCCCATGGGGTCCCAGACTGTGAGAGGGCACAGGTCAGGCTGAGGGACACCCCCAAGTGCACAAATTTTTGTGCACCAGGCCTCTACTACAACAATATAAACAATGTTTCTTACCTTTACATAATTTTCAGTGTAGAAAAAAGACATTTATGTAAATAATTGCAAATATAATTATTTAATAAACATATATTAATATTAAAATAAATAATGAAAATGGGAGCAATCAATATCTGCCTGGAGAAATATGTGATGTTCATAAAGTTTGAACCTGACTCAAAAATTTAAGAATATATTAAAAGGTTTCTTTTGTTTTCAATAACAGTTTATGGTTTGAATCACAACACATAAATACAACTTTTATAATTGACATGTTTTCCTTCTTCAAAATATAAGTTGAATCAATACATATATTTTTTTATATTTGGGTACTATGGTGGCAATAGTGGGAAAGAAGTAAAAGAGGAAAATTGAGAATAGTATTTGATGGTAAAATGGAAAAGGCCTAGAGAGCAGTTTTTCAAGGTTTTGCTCAAAATGTACAACAGAAGAAACTAGAATGCTTTTTTAAAATTCATAATCTAGCCTTCATCCCAGAATCTCCAGAAATCTGACTCTAAGTGGTATATCAGCTAATTCTAAAGTGGGGGAAATATTTGCTTAACAGGAAAATGTATATATTTTCAATAATTAATTAATATTAATATCAATAATATTAATTAATTATTATTTAGGTCTACATTTTACTATGTGTATACATTTTTAAATTTTAAATATTTTATTAAGGTACAAATGAACTAAATACTGCATTCTTCTATTAGCTTGATTCTTAGAAATAGAAAACTTGATATGCAATTAAGGATAGAATAGTCTTTTTCATCAGGACAACATAAGAAATAACTATAATTTTTATTTTAGAAATTTTAAGTACTTAACTTGAGTGGAAAAACCACTGTCCTTGATGTTTTAATGAGCCACAGTCAACCTCAATCTTTATTTGTACTATGAACTAAAACCTTGACCTCAGCTGACTCTAAGACAAAACCCTCCCTCAGGATAAGCTAAAGGGAAAGTAAATAAGGAGATTTATATGTTTTCCTTTACCTTTATTCATTTAAACTACCTAGACTTGGTAAATGAGCTTAAGTAAAAACTCTTGAGATTCTCTATAAATAACAATCAAATTTGCATCTATTACAAAGGAGTCCATATGCCATTATTCTTTTGTTGTCGGTTTATTTGAGCTCAGAGTATTTCCAGGGATTAACAAGCAGCTGGGTCTAAACAGTGCTTGACTAAATGCCATCACTTCTGAACAGTCGGACATTAAACTCCAGGAAATATATTGTGCCTCATTTGTTACTGCATAAGTACTCTCAAATCCTAGCATCTTCTAAGCCTTTTTTTTTTTTGTAGCAATTAAGCCTCAGTAAAGAAGCTATGAAAAAGGAGTAAGTTATGAAGTTTTAGTTAGAATTAATTTCCAGTTTCTAGTGTTCTCTTTTTTTCTATATTTTTTACTATGATCTGGAAAAAACAATTTTGAAATATTCTAAGGAAAAACGTTATATTGTTATTCTTTTTTCCCATTGATGATTTTGATTTCTACCTTCTGGAATTCTTAAAGTTTTCTGAAGCATGTGAAGTTTCAATTATCCTCCACTGTATTTTAAAAAAAATAATTTTCAGAAAAAATATAAATGGACCACATTACGGTAAAAACATAATTTATCGATATGAATGGCACAAGCAAGCAATAATAAGTATTACTGCTATTAAATGAAATGGTCCTTGTGTATGATGTTGGGGGATCTTGGTAGGATGAGGCAGCTCCTTGATGCCAGCAGACACCCTCCACAGTCATAAAACAGGGTTTCCCCCACAATACCCCCTACCACTAGGCACACACCTTCAATATTGTCCAGTAAAAGTGACACATAATTACTCAAAAGAGTACTATTACATTTTATCTTTGAATAAAATGTCAATAATTTTAGTAAATTATCCAATTCATGGACATTTCAATTGCAGTATATAGCTTTGGTTTTATATTATAGAAATAAGTCTGTATGAATTATGTTTACATGTACATACTTATTTTTACAGGTGAAGGTGATACCACACCTACAATAGTCAACCTAGACCGTAAGTAATATTTTGTATATCTGTGTCTCTATGTGTCAGAAATGAGTCATTACTTTCTTCATAGGAAAATACTTTGTCACTATATTAACTTCCATTATAAAAATAAGTTAGTCTATTTTTGCTTAATTTTTTTATGTGCATATGTATAGGGTTACAAAGGTAACTGCATATTAAATATCAAAATTCAATTCTGTAGCAGACATTGTAAGAAGTTACATTTAACATAGAAAAAGCCATTATATTTCTTTTAATTCTGGCCAAAACGAATGTATGGACCTTTACCCTCTTTTTAAGTTAATAAAGATGCAAAAATCAGAAGGAATGCAACCAAAAGGTTGGGAAATTATGCAGCACCTCCATCTTGCTCTATTTTTAAAGCTCTTTGCATGCCCTGCTAGGCCAAAGATGACACAGCCTGAGAGGCTCGGTCAATCCTCCATTTAAGAAAATCTGTTGAGAGCTACTAGTTTTTAATTTTTGCATATTTTGGGGGCTAAAGGAAATCATTCAAGTGTTTTGATTTAAGAGGCCACTTGCTTTGTTCCAGGCTGAAGAAGGTAATAGAGGTCATTTTTAGACTAGTTGCTAGGATAAGGCAAGGGACAAAGAAGAGGGTCAGGAAAAAGTTTAAATCAGAGAATTCTGTATTGTCATTTGGATATAATGATTTGAACATAGTAATGATGTCATTTGGATATAATATCAATACTTCAAATATTGATAACCTAATTTAAAATTGCTCTGCCTTCTCACTTTACTATTTCAGAAATAATAAACCCAATATAGTTTTGGTTTGTTTGTTTCATTCAGGCTATTGATTTGCGTTGGCATTTAGAAACTACCACCATAAATGACATAGTTAAATTTTATGTTGAGGTTGGTGGGGAAAATACAATCACTAAGAGACATGGAGAACTGTTCCTACTTAGTGCTGGGTGAGGAAAGCCACTGTCATGCTCATGGCCATGCTGTTGACCTTGAGTTGATTAGTTTTTCTGTGTTATTCATCTAAGATGAGGATCGCAAACATGTGGGGCCTGATTTGGCACTGTAGCCACAATACATGTTCACCCTTAAATGTTCTTCTGACAGAATTATAGTAGTTACATTTGCCTAGGTACCTTTGCTGAGAGGCACAGTATTAAAAAATGTTTTGTTAAAATGTTAAGGGGAGTGGGGTAAGGGTGACTGGATAAAGAAAGTGAAGGAAACAGCTGAAGAATATATGTGCATACCCCATGGACATGGACAATCATTTGTAAGGGCCAAGGAAGGTGGAGGCAGGAGAGAGTGGAGGTGGGCAAATGGGGGGAGGAGGACTCCTGTAATAATGTCAACATTAATTTTTAATTAAAAATGTATGTATATAAATTATGTATATAAGTTATGTTTGGTTCTCTTTTTAGATCCTGTCATATCTTGCGCCAAAACAAAACAATTACGAGTTGTAAATGGAATTCCAACACGAACAAATGTAGGATGGATGGTTAGTTTGAAATACAGGTAATTATTAATGACACAAATTATATGCATTTGGCTTATTTGCAGAAGATGTATTCCCAGCAGTATGGCCATATGTGGTCATGCAGATTGTGCCCTCCCCATGGGCACTCCTATGAGGGGGGCTCCAGAGAGGATCAATGACATTCTGCTTGCCAAACAACCCTATATTTTGCAATTTGTTCCTCTTCATTATAGTATCTTTTTATTTATTTTTTATTAAATTGATTGGGGTGACATTGGTCAACATGAACATATAGATTTCAAGTATGGGTTTCTATGTTATAAGATCTGTATATTGCACCATGTGCCCACCACCCAAAGTCAAATCTTCTCCTGTCACCATATATTAGGGAACCCTTCTGCCCCCACCCTCTTTCTGTCCCAACCCACTACTGTTTGTGTTCACCAGTTTCAGTTTTGTATCCCACATATGAGTGAAAATATATGATCCCTAGGTTTTTCTGACTGACTTATTTCACTTAGCACAATGTTCTCAAATGGCGCTATTTCATCCTTTCTTATAGCTGAGTAGTATTCCATCATTTATATGTATAGTGCCCTTTTAAATGTTCACAAAAGTCCCATATGTGTTGGCATTGCCCCTAATTACAAGTGGCACTTCAATTCTGATTAAGCAAAACATACAGAACGTACTTATACCTTGATATCACCAGACTAGTTATAATGCATATGCTATTAATTTCCCAGTCTAGAATATTGTGACTTTATTTTCTAACATGCCTATTCATAATTATATCAGAAATTTTATATTTCTCTTAAAATTTTGAATTTTCTTTGTCATACTAATGAGAATGGCACTAATTTTAAATTCTAGAATATTTTGCCATTGAGAAAAATATTAATAAACAATAGTGATGGCCCTAGCCGGTTTAGCTAAGTGGATAGAGTGTCGGCCTACAGACTGAAGGGTCCCAGGTTTGATACTGGTCAAGGGCACATGCCCAGGTTGTGAGCTCAATCCCCAGTGGTGGTCATGCAGAGGCAGCCAATCAATGATTCTTTCTCATCATTGATGTTTCCATCTCTCCCTTTCCTTTCCTCTTTGAAATCAATAAAAATAAAGGGGTGAGAACAAAGCATAAATATTAAAAACAAAACAATAGTGAGGTTGAGTATTCCTGCTATTGTAATATTTAGTGTAGATAAAAAATTCTGGGCATGTCTATTTCCCAATGCTTTAAAGAATGAATGGTATGTTCTATGTGAAATAAACTATGCAAAATATACTGTTATACAAAAATTAAGGTTAGTAATTCTGTTGTAAGAGTTTTATATTGAAAATGAGAGGTAACTTAAAATATGATCTTAAAACTTTCTATATACTACATGCATTATACCATATGGTAATCAAAATGTTAAAATATTTTTGTCAATACCCATCTTTACTAGAACCTCATCACAACGAACCTGAATTCTAACCACATTTTCTATTGTTTTTAAGACACCTTACATTTCCCCTCTAAGCCTTTGTGCTGTACTTCCCACTACAGTTGTAGCTTTCTTCCTCCATATTTTGTGCTTGGAAAGTCCTTCTCATTCTTCAAATACCAACTCAGATATAACTTGTTTTGGGAAACCCTCCCTGTTCCTTGAACTATAGCCTCCTAGAGTAGAGAAAGAAAGTACATATTTTACTACAATGAAGTGATATTAAAGTAGAAAAGAGACAACTTGAAACCGAAGTTCTTTTATAAATAAGACAATTCTTAAAAACAGAATCCTTTGATATATACCAGGTAGAAGATGGTCTAAAGTTCTCTTCTAGTATGTCTTTCTTTTGAGGAATAAATGACCAACTTTTATAAATATGTGTAATGATAATTGTAGGGTAGCTGTCCTAGGTGTGTAGTACTGAAATAGAATTGTGAAACTCACTAGAATTTTAAAGCTAATTGTACAAGATGAAGATTTAATGAAGGCTGCAAAATTTAGGGGGGAGTGTTTCATTCTATTTATTATAGAAAATGTTTCAAAAATCCACATCTCTAAATTAATTATTCTTTGCAAATCTCATAACTCCATAAAAAAGAGGTATGCACATATGAATTTATTATTACCAATACAATATATAAGGATACTCCTTTGGAAGTTTCTGAGGAGAAGTAGATAACATTGTTTTTCATTAGATCAGAGTACTATAAACTTTTAGGGGAAAAATATTTTTCTTTTAAATCCAAGTTCTCTAGTAACAACAGCTGTTTAGCTATTCTTCCAAAACACATACTGAGAGGAACAGAAATTAAAACTCGATATATACTCTTATCCTCCTGTGTGGTACAGGCCATAAATAACCATGGTCTTAATCTGGGAATCTTTTGCTATTATTCTCTCAAGCACTGAACATCTGTACACTTTGGAAATGTAAATTGTGAAAAGTTCTACTTTTTTTTTTATTTCTCTGCCAAAAAACAATGGATTTACAGATTTTGGATATCACCAAATAAATGTACTAGTGTTTATTATTCTCCACAAATATCTTAAAATTTTTCCAGATGATATGTCTTGCAAACTTGCTTTAAGATATGTTGCTGGTCTTAAGCTGAACAAACAAATGTATTCAAACTCAGTTGTATTTTAAGTTAACATCTCAGAGCTAAATAATGGTAATGAATGAAGAAAATAGTGTCCAAATTTTATATATTGCTGCCACCACATGTCTTTTAGAGTGTAAATAAAAACTTAAATTTGCATTTTCAATAATTAAACACTGAATAGGCCTATGCTGTTTTTATGCAGGTTCATATTTTTGTTCATCTTAATTGTCCTATATGTGTAGCACATACTTTCTCTCACAAGGAATAAATCTTGGTATGTAGTGGCGGGGTTCCACATACAAAAATAAAGTTGATTTCATAAAATTGTAATCACGTTATAAAAAAATGCTAATGCTACAGTCTCCAAACATCATCTTTCTGATAAAAGGATTACTCATTTTATTCTAGTTGGGTTAATTTCTACATTTTTCTCTCAAATGCATTTATTCTGAACAAACATAGCCATAGATTTCACATTAATTGGCAGCCAACCTTCCTGCACAGATGTTACTTGTTTCTCTTCCCTCTTTCTTGTAGAAATAAACATATCTGCGGAGGATCATTGATAAAGGAAAGTTGGATTCTTACCGCCAGGCAGTGTTTCCCTTCTCGGTAAAGTGTTTCTGAAACCAATTATTTGTTTGAGCATTTAAAAATATGCATGGCTTCCACTTAGCTTTTAGACTTAGTATGTGTATTTATTTAACAGAGATTAACCAGCATGGGGTGAAGACACTAATTTTTTTTTTTTTTAAGATTTAACTAACAAAACTTTCTTTGACTTAATTATACTTACTTACTCGGTGCTGCTTCTATTCACCTTTTCCCACAATTGGCATTACTCTAATTTGAGGGGAAAGTTGCTAGAATTATGCAAATAATTTAATTACAACCTCTTGCACTCTATATTTCTAGATACAAATTCTTTTTCTCTTTTTGTTTCTTTTTATTATTGAATTTAATGGGGTGGCCTTAGTGAATTATCAAAAACTTTCAATCCTCATTTTTGCTTTCTTATGTAGAGACTGCCTCCAGATCATCCTGGGAATAATTTCCAATGAACCAGTCTAGCAGTGGTTCTCAACCTTCTGGCCCTTTAAATACAGTTCCTCATGTTGTGACCCAACCACAAAATTATTTTCATTGCTACTTCATAACTGAAATGTTATTACTGTTATGAATCAAAATGTAAATATCTGATATGCAGGATGGTCTTAGGCGACCCCTGTGAAAGAGTCGTTCGACCGCCAAATGGGGTCGCGACCCACAGGTTGAGAAGCGCTGTAAGAAAAAGATGGGAGGCAGCATTTGTAAGCTAACTTCCTGATTCTCATCAAGGTCACACCGATTTTGTTAGTATAAATCATCCACCCCCATTAAGAAACCAAACATACACACAGCTGAAGTAAAAGGAAACTTTGTAGTAAAATTGCCTGAAAATTTTTTCTCTCTAGCAAAACATAATCAAAATTTTTTGAAACAGCCATTTAGATTTTCATCAGTTTATAAGCCATCCCTTATATGTGCTTTTAGCCATTAGAACTTTGCATAATAAATATGTTGCTGTTTATTATACTTTGAATGAGATTTTAAATTTAGGTGATTTTTCTGTACGTGTAAGGTAAAATAATATATATGAATAATCTTTACACAATTTAAAATTATATTTTACATTTTTTGTTTTTTACTTAGAAACAAAGACCTGAAAGACTATGAAGTTTGGCTTGGGATTCATGATGTCCATGGAAGAGGAGATGAGAAACGCAAACAGGTTCTCAATGTTTCCCAGGTGGTATACGGGCCTGAAGGATCAGATCTGGTATTACTGAAGCTTGCTAGGTTAGTTCCTATAGGAGGTTTTGTATTTTTAACGTAGACTGAAATTGTCAAAGCTCTTTTCACTATGTGGCTATTCTTCTGCTCTCAAGTAGATTTGTTATAAAAACATAAGTCATGTGTAATATATGAATGTATATGTGTGCATAACTAATTTACCTACCATCTACTACAGATTTCTAAATTATATATTACACATTCCCTTTTTCTGTTTTCTTTTTTAAGAAACATGACTTTTTATTCTCTCTAAACATCATATTAAATATTAACACTACATTTCAATCTGTTAATTTTGTACTGAATCCAATCAAGAATACTACCATTATATTTTGTCTTTTCAGACCTGCTGTCCTGGATAATTTTGTTAGTACAATTGATTTACCCAATTATGGATGCATAATTCCTGAAAAAACCACTTGCAGTGTTTACGGCTGGGGCTACACTGGGTGTAAGTTATTTTTCATAAGATCAGGCAATACCATACTTATTTTATTAAAAATTGTATTTGCTTCTTATTTTTCTCACTGGACCCTATGCTCATTAATTGTAATTTTTTTGCACCACTCTAGTGATCAACTCTGATGGTCTATTAAGAGTAGCACATCTCTTTATTATGGGGAATGAGAAATGCAGCCAATATCATCAAGGGAAGGTGACTCTGAATGAATCTGAAATATGTGCTGGAGCTGAAAATATTGCAGCGGGACCATGCGAGGTAAAAACGGAGCTTTTCAAATAAAGCATAAGTGATTAGTAGCATAGTTTTGCATGTTTATTTTGTCTATATTTTTCAAATGAAAATCATTATACACCAACATGTTCCCAGAGAGAGGAATTGGGAAAGATAACCCTGTATTATCTTTGTACTTTTTTTTTTTAACTAAACAGTGATACAATCCATGTTTCATTAGCAGTAAACTATGATGGCATTTGTCTCTAAAAACAACACAAAAAACCCCAAAACACAAACAAAAAGCCCCAATAAACTAATAGAGCCAGAACTCTAAAAGAAGCTGTATAAATGAGAAGTATCCAATAGGATTTTGATATAATAGCTTTAATTGTTCTAATGTTTTTTCTAAATTTATCTAATCTTCCCAAATTCTCCCTAAGTGGAATATATTAATAATTTTATTAAGAAATATCTATCTAACCCAACCAGTGTGGCTCAGTGGTTGAGAGTCCACCTATAAACCAGGAGTTCAGGGCACATGCCCAGGTTGCAGACTCAATCCCTAGTAGCTAGGCACTGTCTTGCAGGAGGCAGCTGATCAATGATTCTCATCATCGATGTTTCTGTCTTTCTCTCCCTGTCCCTCTCTAAAATCAATAAAAAATATATATTTTTTAAAAGAAATACCTGTCTAGTTTTTAACTTTTAAATGTGTTTTTCATTAAGTCAGTGTGTGTGTGCATGTGTGTGTGTTAACAATTTCTATTTTAAAAACCAAAAGGTCAAAGTCTATGACTGTAAGAGCTTGGACATTATAATTTGTTAGGCAACTGTTCTTTCAACTTGGCAGTGTTCCTATCCCTGTTTTACATAGACAAGCTGTTAAACTGTTACTTTAGATGTATTTTTGAATGTAACAACACACTCCTTAAGCCTGGGAGCTGTGGAATTGTAGAATATTATGTGTAGCAAAGCATAGATTGAGTTCAGTATTAGTGAAATGTCTTTTGACTTGTAGGAAATGGCCCAAGTATGGAACATTAATATTTATAGAAATGCATGTGTTAAATATATTGCTCTGAGATTTATTCTTGACAAGAAAGCATTTACTTAGTTAAGAATATTTTAGAACTGCTTAAGATGATATGGCTAGAAACAGATTATATATTTATAACCACTTTTAAATTCCGTTTTTCCAGTAAGTCAGTATTACTGTGTTCATTATAACTAATGAAAATAACAAGGAGAAAGGAATCCTCCCTCCCTTCCTCTTTTCCTTCCTCCCACCCTCCCTCCCTCTCTCCCTTCCGTCCTTCCTTCCTTCCCTCCTTCCTTCCCTGCTAAGAGCCTTGTGAGCATGAAGTTTGAGCTAGACCCAATCTTTGCTATCATTTAAGATGCTATGCACTCACCCCAGCCCTACAGCCATTACTAAAAATGCTTTGGCAACTGCTCTTCAGGAATAGCCTGTAATCCGGTTTATCATCTATACATTCTTAGATTCCTAACTTTAGCCTTGGAGTTTTCATCACATTATCACATACTTGTTATTTTTATTATATGGACAAGATTTGACTTCAGGTTGATTCTACCACTTCTCAAGAATGGATTTATCCTCTAGAATTTTTTTTTCTTTTAAAAAAAAAAAAAACACAGGGCAATAAATCACTGAAACCACTTAAAAATAAATCTCCCAAATGTTTGTAGCATCACATTTAGTAAAAGGTATCCAATGCAAATTGCTTTGAAGATAAAGCAGTTTACTGGTGATTTTATTTTAAAATCAAATTTATTAACTCATGTGGCATGATTTATATGAAGTCTCATAGAATGAACTATTTTTTTCACTGTTTTATATTCTACTTCACCCTTACTTTGATTTTTCCCATCATAGAATGTTGATAGCTCTCTTCTTTCCACCTGTATCACAGAACTAAATTTTGCAGTAGTTTATTTCTATCTCATCACTTTGCTGTTGTGGGAGAATTAAGATAGTGTCAAACACTCTTCTTCATACCAGGTTGCTGAAAGTCATTTATCACAATTGTTGGTGGCTACATAGTTTATGAAAGTGATGGAGAACATTTGTAATGATTATATACAGCAATAGTTTAATATAGGGTGGGGGCAAAAGTACATTTACAGTTATGAGTATGTGAAATACAGTGTTTATTTTTGTATTCTTATATATACAATATTGTATTATTTTCCATACAAACAGCTGTAAGCCTACTTTTGCCCCACCCCATATATGTGAATATAAAAATATACGCAAAAAACCAATCTATTCATCTATCTATCACATATCTATATCTGATGATATAACAGGGTTATCATACAAAAAATGCCATAGAATCACAGGCTGCCTTCCTCAAGGAGGGGTACAAAATGTAAGCATAACTATGTATGATTACTGATGCCGATAGTAAGTGCAAAAACATTCCTTCTTTAAGCCGGGAAAAGCAATATCTAAATAGTAAACAGAATTATTTTTATCAATTATATGTTTTTGTTTCACTTGTTAAGATCATTTTAGAGACAGGATTAGAGAAAGGAAAAAAAGTTTTACAAATAAGAGGAAATTTAATGCAGTTTAATCATTAAACATGTATAATTACAGGTGGTTTTTTGGTGCTTGCATTTATCTACATTTTCCAAATTTTCTGCATTGAACATATTTTAAACATCAGAAGAAAGTAAAAATAAATATAAAAATGTACCTTCTTAAATAGCTATCAGTGGCTATGTGTTAGTATGCATTCAAAAGAGCCAAAATCCACTTTCAAAGATGGAAAATATGTCATTCTCAAGTGAATACTACACATTATAGAACACTTTGAACTTTTGTACTTATCTCAGTCTTAGTTAATTCAATAGAAAGATAATTAATGGTTTAGTACATAAATTTTTTTAATATATATATATTTTTAAGTATATTTGTATTGGTTTTTCACAGAGAGGAAGGGAAAGGAATAGAGAGTTAGAAACATCAATGAGAGAGAAACATCGATCAACTGCCTCCTGCACACCCACTACTGGGGATGTGCCGGCAACCAAGATACATGCCCTTGACTGGAATCAAACCTGGGATCTTTCAGTCCACAGGCTGATGCTCTATCCACTGAGCCAAACCGGCGAGGGCTAGTACATAAATTTTATTTAAATTAAAGTTATTCTCTTTTTTGTATATATGTACCTTTGAGATACAAATCTATATAGAAAATGTTAATGAATCATTCAATTTTATTTCTAAAATAATTATTTGTTGTTGTTGTCACATATCTTCTTCCTAGGGGGATTATGGTGGCCCGCTTGTTTGTGAACAACATAAAATGAGAATGGTTCTTGGAGTTATTGTTCCTGGTCGTGGATGTGCCATTGCAAATCGTCCTGGCATTTTTGTCCGAGTAGCATATTATGCAAAATGGATACATAAAGTTATATTAACGTATAAGGTACCGCAGTCATAGCTGATGTAACTGTGCCTGAAATTTCCTTCAATACAACTCTCTTTTACATGAGGATTCAGAGAACATGGAATTAAAATGTCACTTAAAACAATCCTAAGACACTTGAGTGTCATGTTTGTTAGATACTCATTAATATTTATGGGTGTTTCCTGTTGTTTTGTTTGTGAATGTTATTTTGTAAATGTTGAAGTGAATTAAGGTACATGCGAGTGCAGTAACATATCTCCTGAAGATACTTGAATGGATTAAAAAATGCAAAGGAATAATTGCTGGATGATAAAAGACTTAATGGGAAAATCAATTAATCTCTCTACACTGCTTTCCAAGGTTAGTTTCTTAAGAATGAATGCACCATAAGTTAAACATCATTTTAACCTCACAAAAATAATTTATACCTTGTTTTTTAAAATTGTAACTCAATATTAAATTATAGTACCTTTCATATGCCATACATTATATTTCATTTGTTTCTCCTTACTATGTATCCTGTAATATTAGTATACATACTTTTTATAAGAACTTGTACCCATATACACAAGCCTGGGTACACAGGTGCATGCACTAGAGTTCAAATTGTGGTGTAGCTAATGTAACCCTTAAATATTCTGAAAGAGTACTTACAGTTTTTCCTTAAGAAAAAACAAACAAATGTAAAGACCAGTAGAAATATTAAGGAAAGGTGCAAAATAGAAATGACAAGCTCATCCTGATATATAATCTGCAGATGACCTCTAGGGTTGGCATTGAAGGTGTGTTCATGACCCACAATGTTAAATAACACCTAACCTAGGTAGCTACATATATTTATCATCCTAGTTATTTTATGCAGTTTCTAATTCTTAAAGGGAAGAGGGTGATATGCGTATTAGTGTCATTTCTTCCAAATTTAGGGCCACATTTTTATGTAAGATATTTCTAGATTTATTTTCCTATAGTATTTTTTAAAATCTTAGATGAATATGCAATTGAAGTTTAAAAGTATTTTGGTATTTAAAATGTATTTCAGCAAGGTAACTCTAAGACTTGCTGTGATTGGCTTCTAACTCATCCTCTTTAATTTTTAAAAAGTATTTCAGGGAAAATTTTCATGCCTTCAAAGATTTGCAAATAGCCCCTTTTCAAGTTATTCATTAAAGTATATATTGAAGAGAAAAATTGAAATACTTTTTTTTCTATCTGGAGGTCTTTTAGCCTAATAAAACTTTACTCAAGTAAAGTAAAAATGTAAAATAAAAGGAAAGAAAATGACTTGTCCAAACTCTCTGTATTCAATTTTTTAAAAGATTGAATCTGTTAAATGAGCTATTTTATCAAGATACCTTTATTTGATCTTAACTTCATTTTACATAGATCTTTCCTAACACCACGGGAAATAGTCATTCAAATTTTGTATTCTGTATGATAATAAGTAAATTATCATATTACTGTATTTGTTGTGATTAGCTGAATATCATATATTGTCAAGAAGTGAGATAAAGAGTAATAGAATAGGTTCTGAATTTTTACAAAATCTTCCTTACAGAAGATCTTTAAAAATAATGATTTGAATGATTCAAATCCAGCATTCCCACTTCTCCAACTAGCTTCTCTTGAATGATCTTTATTAAAGCCAAGGATTTTATTGAAGAGTAAAAACAGCATCACCAATAAGCCATCAGACATGTTGTATAAAACAGTTCTCCCTTTGGGAAGTTTTCTTTGTAATAGAGGGAAAAGGGAGGAATTGACAATAAAAGCAAGATGAACAAAATCTGTGTTATTTTAAGTGGCAGGACAGGGTATAATCATATATTTTTATCTGGTGAAGGATACTATTACCTGGGCATTCCTTTCTTAATAAACTACAAATCATGAAAAATCCAGTTTATCCCAAAATCCATTTCATTTTGAGTCATGGATCAAATTATCTTTCAAATTAGAAGTTTTCATTGCTATTTTTGTTTTGGCCGTTTGAATAATGGTCATATGCTGTTATAATTATGGACATTTTCTGATGTCTACCAGGTATAGTAATGTAAAATTAAAATATGTGTCATAATGCCTCTGCTGTGCAGAGGGATGATAATCCTTTTGTATACTTCTTTAATTTTATTGTAAAATATGTATGACTTTTACCTATGTGCTGTGGGCAGGTCCTCAGTAAAATGGTTTCTATAGAACCAATCTCTAGTATCAACAGGCTCTTGCTTACTATCTAAGTGTTTCAAACTGTGGGAAATATGAGACACTGGAAAGCAAGAAAAATAACAATAATGGTATGTGATAGCAAAATTATATTTCACTTATTCCTGTGAATATTTCTTGTTGGTACCAATGGTACTGTACAAAGTGAATGTTATAGCCACAGCATTCTCTTGAAGAAAAAAAAAAACACTGTCAAGAAGTTAAAAATTGCTGTTGGGCATTTTCTTGTTGTTTCAAAACATATGTTTTTAAAGAAATACTGGTTTTGCAATGTAGGGATCATTGTGTAAATAACTTTAATAAACTCTACTACTAAAAAACATTAAAGTGATGATTTACTAAGGTTCAAAAATTGACTACTTTCAAATAATTATATCTCATGTTTATAGACAAACATTTGAAAAACAAAAATAATTTGAATAAAAAGACATAGTGTGAACAAATTACTTTTCAAAATAAAGTCCAAAAATAGGTCATCTTTTAAAGTTCCATTAAGTTCTGAACTAAGAATTTACTAATACAAAAAAAGAAAACATTAAAACTTTCTGGACCTTATAAATCTTGACAGTGTAATTTTAAGTAGATAACTTCCATTTGCACAAAAAGTTTCTGTCTTTAGGAAACTGAAAATGGAATACTGTGGATGTTATGACTGTGTTGTGTGTGTAAATAGGAAACTGATAAGCTGCCTATTCAGTGGTATAGCAGGATGCTTACCCAAAAAGGGAACACTGTGGTTATGACTTGTATATGAAGTGTCTGTAGTTAATAAAGTTGTTATTTTTATAACCATGATTATATTAATATTATTCTTAATGATAATAAAATATTTTACCAAAATGCTTCAATTCTTTTATTATAATGATATATATGAACATATTTGAATCTGCTCTAGTGCTTAATGAAATAAATGACAATCATTTTATTGACAGAGATAACATGCAAATAAAAGGGCACACCTGTAATAATTTCAATAATAAAGATAAATTTTTTAAAAAAGAAATGTCATATAACCTGTTTATAGAACTAAGACAAAAGTTATTATTTTATTTCAACATATATCCACGGCATAACAGCAGTCTTTAGTAAACCATTAATTTCTGTGCACTTCAATTTCTTCCACTGTGCAACAGTCATCCTTCATATTTCCTAGAATGGCGCTATGATATAATTTGCTAATATATATAAAATATTGTCATGAATGATCACCTTCATGTCTTTACTATATCACTCTCTATTACATGGATAATTATAGATGATTCAATTAATTAATTTGGAGCACATTTTCAAAATATGTATTAAAGTCAGAATAAATATGAACCAAATGGGTTCATTTGATTCAAATCGCAAGCAAGATTGAAAGGACTAATTATCAATTGATCAAACCAAAAAGAGCCGTAACACCATTGATTACTTCAAGTTATTCTATTGTGCCTCTTCCCAAAAGGGTTGCTCTATTTTTTCTGGTATAGATACCTATCTCACGATTAATGCATCTGATTCTAGAGGCCATGATAAAATATCTGATCTTCTTTATGATTTTAATGCAAGCAGAATATATGCACTTATTAATTTCTGGTGTTAGTTTCTTTAAGAGATAGCATTGAACAGATTCTCGAGCAGTGTAAATATCCAGAATCTGATAAATAAAACTTGGACAATATTTCTGTTAGCTTTTTAATATAAGTTATTTATTCACTCTTACAAACTGTAATGCTTTAATTAGTCACCATTTGTTAGTGTCCCAAACAGAATCACCTTGGTTTGCATTTTCTCAGTGTTTTAGTCCAGAATTTTTATCGTTATTCTATCCATTATTTTCCTACACAGACCCATCCTTAATCAATACAGTCAATAGAATTTTACCAAATTACAACCCTTTCATGTAAAATTCAGAATAAAAGTCTTATTCTAGACAGTCTATTTTTCTTTTGCACCTTACATTTACAAATATCTTCATTGCATGTATTGTTTAGGAAAGCTGAAATTTAAAAGTAACCTCAAGATAAAAATAATATTGTAGTAAATTGAACAAACTTTACAGGCAAGAACATCTTGCCTAAAACACATCTAAGCAAAACAAAAAATACTGAGCAAATGAAAAACACTTCTACTTTTATATATTTGAAAAGTGTTAGATGATACATTATAAGTATATGTATGCTTTAAAAAGGTAAACAACAACATCAAACAAAACAAAAACTATCAATCTAACTTTAACTCCAAACTAGCTTTGGACTCTCATCTCTCTCAAATACTCCTGAACACCCATCACTTTATTTCATCATTGGGAACAATACTTTGCATTTAGGTGTCATGGCTGCATTCAACAGTCCCTGTGAACATCAAGCTTTTCTTTAATTCTCCAAAACCTTCAACTGTCATGTAACTTCTTCTGTGAATCCATCCTCAGCATCCTCATGTAGAAATCATACCTTCCCCAGATTACAGCTGGGTTTGCTAAAGCTTCTTGGTCACTTGTTATAATAGTCTGCCTATAACTACATGAGGTTCTTTTTTTTTACTTTGTATTTAATGTGTAATCTACCTCCACCCCATTTAAACTCTTTGGAGACAACAGCAATGTCATGCTATTAATATTTATATATTCTTTATTTTGCAGAGTGCTTCACACATAATAATAACCTATATATTTTATAATTATTCAATAATCTATCATCTTTTTGAAGGCTTATCAGTATAACCCAGAGATTTATATTTGTAGAAATTACACAACTCTCATTGAGGACTTAGAATTTTAGGATTTTGTATTTAATTGTATTATTTAGATTTGAAATAATAAATGGGACTATTTTTAAGTGGTTTATTATATTTCAAATACTAGAAGATATAGCTAGTAAAGAAGGCATTAACTCTAAAGATATAATATATATATTTGTAAATGTGGTTATCTACACTAATAAAAGACAAAGGTGCTAATTGACCGTACCTTTGCTAACCCAAGCCACGCCCACCAGCCAATCAGAGTGACTATATGCAAATTAATCCAACCAAGATGGCGGCCGGCAGCCTCGGAGCTGGAGCAAGCAGGAGGCTTGGTTACGCCAGTGATGGAGGAGGCCAAGCTTCCTGCCTGCTCTGGCTGGCTGTGGCCTCCACAAAAGGCAAGAAAGTTTCAATTATAGAAGCTAAATAAATCCCAGATACCTGCTTCCAGCCAGCCTCCACTGAGAGCTTGGGTGGCTGGGGGCTGTGGCCAGTCTGCAAACAACCATCAGCCCTCTGGCCAGGCACCCCAGCTGGACCCCCACCCTGATCCAGGACACCCTTCAGGGCAAACCAGCCGGCCCCCACCCATGCACCAGGCCTCTATCCTATATAATAAAAGGGTTATGTGCAAATTGACCTTAACAGCAGAAAGACTGGGAATGACTGGTCACTATGACATACATTGACCACTAGGGGGCAGCTCCTGCATTGAGCTGAATGCTTAATGCAAGAGCTGCCTCCTGGTTGTCAGTGTGGTCCCACAGGGGGAGTTCTGTTCAGCCATAAGCCAGGCTGACAGCTGCCAGTACAGCGGTGGTGGTGGGAGCCTCTCCCACCTCCTCAGCAGCGCTAAGGATGTCCGACTGCAGCTTAGGCCTGCTCCCCGCTAGCAAGTGGACTTCCCCTGAGGGCTCCCGGGCTACCAGAAAGATGTCTGACTGCCAGCCCTGGCCCAATCCCGCAGGGAGCAGGCCTAAGCCAGCAGGTGGTCATTCCCTGAGGGGTCCCAAGACTGCGAGGAGGCACACGCAGGGCTGAGAGATCCTCCTGAGTGCACAAATTTTTGTGCACCAGGCCTCTAGTTAAAAATAAAAATGGAAAACTAGGTCCTAGTTTGTTAATAGATACAGGTGTTTACTCCACACAACCTAACATAGTTTTGTTTACATTGCTGAACATTTCCCATCTAAGTTTCTTGCATGATGTGTCGATGTCAGAACACAGGGGAAAAGTCATATCAATTATTGCAAAAAGTTCTGAGTCAACAATAGTCCACTCACTACTTATGTGCAAATAAGCCATCTGCTGTGCATTGAGAAGTTTCACAATATTGTTACTCAATTAGCAAAAGGTTTTCATTTGATGACGTTTCTAAACTAAGAGAAGTCAACTTGGGTAACATTGCAATAAAATGAAGTAGAGAAAAGGCAGATGGATTTTCATATTATTTTTTCCATGTGTTTTTAAAGCTTTACAAATATCCAGTTTTCAGACCACTGAGTTTTAGGTGGCTAAAATAAAATAAAAATAAAAAAAACACAACCGTGATAACTTAGAATATATGACTATACTCTGAAACAAAGACTTTATATCCTATCAAAAATAAATAATATAAATGGAAATTTGACATTATGGAATTATAAAAGTGACTATGAACCTTAAATGTACCAAAGACAAGGTGCACTTATGATTTAATATTTTTCATTGGTTGTTCCAAGAGCCATTATGAGAGAAAATCCTCAAGTCCTTCTGGTTAAGAGTAAGAATTTGAAGAAAAAAAAAAAAGATTGATATTTGAGTTAGACAGTTTAGGTACCAGGCAGAACTTCATAATTCTGAAGGCTACGGAATATTTAAATGAATAAGAAAACACATCGAATCACTTCCTATGGACATTTCTTAAGATAGGAAGTATTTCTTCAGTGACTTAGGGAAGCTTTACCCAAACAGTTTCTTGCAGAGAAGTACGTAGGACACTCAAAAGTTGTGCTGAGGAGCACAAAATGCCCAGGGCTTGCATAAGTTTTCAGAATGCTGAGATGCTTTCCATGGGTCGCTTTGTTATAGAATTGTCAAGGGCCTTGGATAGTCACGTGTATTTTGAAGCTCCATGGGGGAGCATGGTATGGCACATTCTTCACATTCACTGTGCTGTGGAATCCCTTTAAAATTATGGAGACAATATTTGCCCCTTTAGCATTAGAGTTCTGCTAAGTGCAGTCCAGGAAAACTTGATTTACTTATTTATTTTCTGAATGGGAGGCAGCAGTAACTACATAGTTTTAGATTTTTACTGTCTTTTGTAACCTACAATATTTTTTCTTCTCTACAAAAAACTCCCAGCCACCTTTCCATTTGACGAATTTTCCCAGATCAATTTTCTTTTTTACGTGATTTATTCCTTTATACTCAATTTGAGTAAAATTTGGACATTTAGGAGTTGAGGCATATTTTTCTTGACATATGTGTACCATCTGCTTGACATCTCATATCATGGGGAAAAAAGACAAGTAACGACTGTCAAGAAAAAAAATAGAAAAGAGGAAGGAAAAAACACATGAAAAATAACACTGGAGGAAATTTGGGAAAGCTTTCTGGAGTTGTTTACATGTCACCAGAAGTAAAATCAACAAAAAAGTTCTAAAGCCTTATTAGCCTCTTTCCTTTTTAGTCACAACCATTTGTACAGGGTGGGGCAAAGTAGTTTTATAGTTGTGAATACATAAAACAGAGTTTATTCTTGTATTATTATTTATTAATTATTGTATCATTTTTCCATATGAACAACTGTCAACCTACTTTTGCCACACCCTGTCTCC
>NW_006300375.1:3837412-3837992 GCF_000327345.1 Myotis davidii
CAAGCAAGCCTCATGTTAGTTTCAAGCTGCCTGGCTGCTGGCCACCATCTTGGCTGGCAGTTAATTTGCATATCTCGCTGATTAGCCAATGGGAAGGGTAGCGGTCGTACGACAATTACCATGTTTCTCTTTTATTAGTGTAGATTACTGTATTATTATTCAGACAAACAACTATAAACCTACTTTTGTCCCACTCTATATTAAAAATTAAAATTTCAGGATTATAATAAAAGGAAAATGGTATAAAATAAATATAGGATAATTTGGAGGATATTAGTGAATATTCACATTCTTACTCTAGATCAGTGATGGAGAACCTATGACATGCGTGTCAGAGGTGACATGCGAACTCATTTTTTTGGTCGATTTTTCTTTGTTAAATGCCTTTTAAATATATAAAATGAGAGGCCCAGTGCACAAAAATTTGTGCACTCGGGGGTGGGGGGTCCCTCTGCCTGGCCTGTGCCCTCTTGGAGTCTCCTCAGGGGATGACCACTTGCTGGCTTAGGCCTGCTCCCTGGGGGATTGGGCCTAAGATGGCACTCAGACATCCCTCTGGCAGCCCGGCAGCCCTTGGGGG
>NW_006300375.1:3838761-3850172 GCF_000327345.1 Myotis davidii
TCTGAGGCCGCGGCAGGCTGAAAGCAGGTATCTGGGGTTTGTTTAGCTTCTATAATTGAAACATTGTTGCTTCCGCAGCACAGAGCTGGGCCGTGGCAGGCAGGGAACCTTGGCTTCTTCCATCACTGGAGCAAGCAAGCCTCCTGCTCACTTCAGATGCGTGGCTGCCGGCTGCCATCTTGGTTGGTGGTTAATTTGCATATCTCGCTGATTAATAATGGGAAGCGTAGCGGAGGTACGGTTAATTACCATGTTTGTCTTTTATTAGATAGGATAAATATCAAAAACGTAAGTCTTTGTTTTACTATGGTTGCAAATATCAAAAAATTTCTATATGTGACACGGCACCAGAGTTAAGTTAGGGTTTTTCAAAATGCTGACACGCCAAGCTCAAAAGGTTTGCCATCACTGCTCTAGATACTGGAAATACTAATTTTAACCCCTTACAAATACCAAATTGTCCCTTTATGTACCCTGGCCCTGTCATTTAAATGAAGTCCTGTTATCACTGGGTGTTTTAGGAAATTATATCAATACTTCCTCTAAGTCAGTATTAAACTAATATTGTCTTGTTACTTCCCATCCTTTTTATCTAAGCCTACTATAGATGAAAGAGAGAGCTGTACTCAGTATTCCCTTCAAATCCAGGAACAATTCTGAATATAGGAGTTCCCCTTAGCCACGGGTTCATTTTCCACTGTTTCAGTTACCCATAGTCAAATGTGTCCTGAAAATATTAAAGAAAAAATTCCAGAAATAAACAACTTATCAGTTTTAAATTGCGTGCCATTCTGAGTAACATGGTGAAATCTTGCTCAACACTGCTCCGCCCCACCAGGATGTGAATCATCCCTTTGAGCAGCATATCCACTCTGTATATACTTATCTACTCCTTAGTCACCAACAGGCCATCCCAATGGTCAGATCGACTGCTATGGCATTGCAGTGCCTGTGCTCAAGTAACACTTACTTTACTTAACAACGGCCCCAAACATAAAAGCAGCGATGCTGATCATTAAGATATGCCAAAGAGAAGCTGAAAAATGCTTCCTCTAAGTAAAAAAGTAAAATTTCTTGATTTAAGAAGAAAAGAAAAAAATGTGTGCTGCGGTTGCTAAGATCGATAGTAAGAATGAATTTTCTATCAGTAAAATTGTGAAGAATGAAAAAGAAATTTGTGCTAGTTTTGTCATCACACCTCAAACTGCCTGTATGTATAGCCAAAAACATAGTAGGGTTCTGTACTATTTGAGGTTTCAGACTTGGGGGTCTTTGAACAAATCCCTGGTTGGGGTGGGGGTGGGAGTGGTACTGTAACTGGGAAGAAAGACAAAAAGAAGGTTTAAGATTTTTCTTTATAAAAGTAAATATCCTCTATTATACAGTTTGCTAGTATTCCCCTAAATCCATTCTCCACTTCTTCATTTGTAACAGAATCCCCAATATTTAGCTGAACACATGGAGCCTAAGATTTCATATACCCTTGTTACTAACCCTTTCAGGTACATTAGGCTAAGTTATGGCCAAGGACTCCTGGGAAGTGTTCTTAAAGGGAGCGTGCCTTTTCTTTCTCCCTTCCCCTTTCCTGGAAATCAGACTTGATAGAACCTTGAGAGTCATTTTGGACATAAAATTGAGCTGAGTGCTGAGACTAACATAGCAATAACGCCGACAGAGTCTGAGTCCCCAATGATTTCCTGAATTTACCATGCCAACTCTGGACTTCTACTTTCAGATTGCTTTTATATGAAACAGATATAACTTTATTATTTTCAGTTTTTGTCAATTGTAGCTATATCTAATTATAACTGATAAACCCACACCTATGGGACTTTCTTTTATATTAATAAACAAAATATTTACTATCCGAATACTTAACCTTGCAAACTACAACAAAACCACAAAAATATCGATAGATTCCCTTAACATCTTATGATACTAGAGGCTCGGTGCATGAAATTCATGCACTGTGTGTTTCGGGGGTGTCCCTCAGCCCAGCCTGCACCCTCTCCAATCTGGGAACCCTCGGGGGATGTCCGACTGCCCTGTGGGATCAGGCCTAAACTGGCAATTGGACATTCCTCTCACAATCTGGGACTGCTGGCTCCCAACCATTTGCCTGCCTGCCTGCCTGCCTGCCTGATCACCCCCTAACCACTCCCCTGCCAGCCTGATTGATGCCTAACTGCTCCTCTAACAGCCCAATAGCTCCCAACTGCCCTCACCTGCTGGCCCGATCGCCCCCAACTGCCCTCCCTGCCGGCCTGGTCCCCCCTAACTGCCCTCCCTGCAGGCCTTGTCACTCCTAACTGCTCTCCTTTCCCTTCAGGCCTGGTCCCCCCTATCGGCCCTCCCCTGCTGGCTATCTTTTAGTGGCCATCTTGTGCCCACATAGGGGTGGCCATCTTGTGTAAGGGTGTGATGGTCAATTTGTATATTACCGCTTTATTATGTAGGATTCTTAACTGGATTAGAAATTAGAGTGACCCAAACCACTGCCGGTTAACTAAAAAATCTAAATGAAATCCAAGACACTTATGTGTACAGTCTTCTGAATTCCATTTTGTGGAAGGAAAAGCAAAAACCTCAGAATCTAAGGTTCAGTGATAAACACCTGTTCCCCTGCAGTTCTGAGTCTATTTGATGTGGAAGCTGAAGCGCCAAGGAAGAAGGATTGAGTGTATGAACCATGTCGCGAGGGTCTTACATGTGACAGTTGTTCAGGTCCAGTTAAGAGCTGCAGTGCTAAGATCCTGTTGCTGCAGGGAAAGTAGGTTCTTTAAGGATATCCATCTGAAAACAGATGGGACAGATCTAGAGCAGTGGTTTCCGCCCGGACAATGAGGCTGGCAGGACTAAACAAGAAAGGGGGAACCAGCCAGCCAGCTTGGGACAAAGACAAAAAGGAGGCTACACCTGGGGTCAAACTCAAAACTCCAGTAGAATTCAACAACAAGTGGAGATGGTAGGCAGAACTATTTCAGGAAGACAGAACTCCATGTCGAAGTTATTGAGGCAAAAAACAAAGGAAACATAAAAATTAACAATAAAACAAAAGAAGTCACTGGTCTTTCAAGCAGCTCCCATGGTACCTCTTTGCCAGAAGCTGAGTTAATAAGGAGGGAAGAGGGATGGAGGGAGCTCTGGGGTCACTAAGAAGCGTGGGGTCTGCATCCTGGCAGATGGAGAGCCAGAGAAGGACCGTAGGCACGGGCTGCCTTTTTCATACGTGCCTTTTCTATGGGTCACTCTAAAGCACAGAAGAGGATGGCTTAAGGGAGAACCACTTTAGATTTAGCCTTTTAGAACACTGAACCTGTGGATGGAAAGAATGAAGGCTTCAACGAGGAACAGGAGATAAAAAGGACAAGGAATGGTCATTTTCAGGCATAATTAGGTGGCAAATCAGCAGACCCTGCGATCGGAGCTGTAGGAAGTGGGAGAAGAATAGATGAGCCAGGGCTCTGGCTTTAGTGGTTTTGCAGATATTACTGCCTCAACTGGAATATAAAATAGAGGAAAATCTGTGTGAGGGCGAAACAACATGTTCTGTTTTGGGAAGATACTATCTGAAGTACCTATTGGACATGTAGGTGGAGACAGGCTTAGGGGTTTGTCTTTCTGAGTAAACCTCGGGAGATCATTTTGGACTCCAGATAAGATCAACTGCAAGCATAACTGTATGAAGGGTAACAAAATTTAATTGACTAAAATGCATGCTACAGTATTGTGAGGTTAATAAAGTCAACATTTTCAGGTTGTCGTTACTATTACACACACAAAAAAGGTCCAACTTATGCCACTGTACATCATTGACCATGTGCTGAAGTAATAAAACTTCAAATGACCAGAAGACCACATTTGCCAACCCTACCTCTTTTCCTATCAGGACTGTGGCATGAAGGAAAGAAATTGCACAGCTTCTAGATAGGGCCAGTGGGCTAAGGTGGGCTTCGTTATGTTTTTAGATATGTGGACGTCCTGAGAATTCTCATAATATTCTAAGGTGGATAGAGACAGAATATGAAGATTCAAACTACTGAATTAAGGTGGCCATGACATAACATTGGGAACTGTAAGTGCATTTAATAAGCTTTTAATTCCAATGTGTAACCATGTATTTGGGAAACTTAGAGCTAGAGTTTCAAACTCATCTCCTCACGGATTGCACAACCATAGAACACCCCTGGCTCTATCTGAGGAACTAAAAGCAATTCAAATCTGCCAACAACGTCAATCTTTTAAAGCTGCTTTAAAAATTAAATCTCCTCTCTGGGTGAGGAACTCCTGCAATTTTCTGAATTGGTTAGCCCTGGCAGGTTCACTTCCCCAGAGTTGGGAAGGACAGCCCTACACTCATCATTCCACGTTATGCTACTGCCTGGCAGTGTGTGTTCTTGCTTCTTCTGCATTTCAATTCCACTTCGACTTCTTCCCAGTCCAAGACGGAGTCAGGTCACAAATTGGACTTGGGAAGAAAGCTGAATCACATCCACCATGGCTCAGTCCTCAGGAAGGAGTCTGCTAGATCCTTACTTACAGAGGCCGTCCCTGCCAGGCCTTTGTCCTGGTCCCTTTACACTGTCAAGTGGACTGGGCCTCACTTTTGCTTGGGTGGCATTTTAAGTTTCTGTTTTAAATTGTTTTAAAATGCTGCAGTTCTTTTTTAGGCTTAGACTAAATTTCAATATTATATACTTTATGTTTATGATCTCAGTTTAAAGATAAGTAAATAATAAAATCAAGATTTTTAATTTTAAAAGAAGTAGGTTTTGTTTCTGGGACTGGCTCTGTCTCTAGCTGTGTAACCTTGGGCCAGTCATTACACTTCTCTCTTTTTTCTCTGTAAATTGATAAGGTGACTTTTAGCATGTCTTTGCAGTTGTCAAAATCTATGATTCCATGTGATATAATGCAAAAAAAATAAAAAATTAAAAATAAATCAAGTTGTTTTTTACCAGGACTACAGTGGCCTTATATAAGAGATTATCATTTCCTCTGTAGGTGTTTACCTTTTTCATAAAACACCCTCTGATATTTACAATAAAGAGAAAGCAACATTACTGCTTTTTGTTTGTTTGTTTGTTTTAGAATAAATTCTGAGCTTCTTTTTTTTTTCATTCCAGTCTCTTTAAATTTTTACCACTCTATGTTTCTCTGCAGTTCTTAGCATTTCTATCTCGTAAGCCTGTTGCTTTTCTTCTCCAAAAGCTATATCACCCTCGCAACAAAGATAAAGAAACCTCTCCTGCTAAACTAGTCCCTGACCCCACTAACCTTCAGCTCCACAGTCTTTAGTGTTACAAGCAGCTCCTATAGGCCATTCTATTTGAAGGTGAGGAGGCCATGCTCCTTCAAGGGATGCTCTTTGGGCAAGGCCTGTTTGAAAAGCAATCTGACTTCTGAATAGCTTCTTGCTCATATCCTGCCCAGATGATGGAAGTGGGTTTTTTTTGTTGTTGTCGTCTACATGAGTTCCTCTCTTTTTTTCTATTTTTCTGGAAAGAATTAAATTCAGTATTCATTAGACGGGATAGAACTAAAGGGTCGAACACAATTAATATTGAAAATCTTCCCCTCAGTGTGTTCTTCTTACAAGTTCTTTGAATACTTCCTTTTCTCTAAAGTAGATGTAACCTGCCTGTGTAACATTATGATGACGATTAAATGAGATAAAACAGAGCCTGGCAAGTAGAAAGCACTGAATAAACTTTATCTATCATTATTAGATCATCTTCAAATATAATTAAAAACTTATGATGATAAAAAAATTTATTAATCTTGCGCTAGCAAAAGAAACCTTTATATGATTTTATCTCTAAAAATTGCTGGTGTTCTTATCATTTGAAAAGTTACATTATTTCCTTGATAATAAATGTGTCACTGAATCTACTAAAAGTGTCATCAGATTCTTAGGAATATAAGGAAGAGGATTTAAAAGATTAGGAGCTTGGAAAAAATGAACAAAGAACAGGGAAAATAAAAGAAAAGTAAATATAAACTTAGTCAAATTACTAGTAGTACAATGGTAAAAGTGTTCATAAAATGGAAAAACTAATATTCAAATTGACAAGATTTAGGACTAAAAAATATTAGAAAATTAAGGGAAGATGAGCCAAAGAGCTGAGTAAAATCTTACAACACCCTCCAGAACTCAGTGAACTTCTCAGTGAACACTTTGAGGTTCGTTTCATGCTTGCCTTCCAGATGTGTCTGTATTTATAATGAAGGCAGGAGACAAGTTTTATATATTCAACATTGTGTTCCCAGGACCTAGCACTATCATGGTAAGTGATCAATAACTATGGGCTTATGTATGACAGAAGCCAGTAGAACTGACGCTACCAACATTACCACCAAAAGAATTTAGAGATATTACTATTTTAATACTAAACAAAATAATGTAACTGCATTTTGGAATTGAATGAAAAAAAAAATTCTGCAAGCACGTAATTACTGATGCATTTATTAAACAATATTTATCATGTAGTACTTACCCAGTAATGAAGATCAATGTGTGAAGAAGTTAGTTTTAGCCCAAGTTCTCAAGGAGCTAGTAGGAGAAACTATACATAAATGCATACACACACACACACACACACACACACACACACGTGTGTGTACAAGATTTAATTGGTGCATCATACTTTGAGTTGTGTAACTGGGTCAGGAGAGTGGGTGGGGGATATTTGGTGACATTTAAACTGAAAGATGAAGTAGGCATTAGTCAGGCAAAAAGTAGTGGATGGAGGAATAATTTCAGGCAGAAAAAAATAGCAGATGCAAAGAATTTAAAAAAGAAAAGAGCTTAGCTATTCCCCGAATGGAAAGAGTCTGATGTAGCTGGGATATAGTGGGCAAAACAAAAAGAAGTGATGGATGAGTGGAACAGTCAAGGACAGTTAACATAGATATAGGTAGGCAATGGAAAATAATTAAAGGATTTTAAGCTTCCTGCTTAAAAAATGACAGTTATATTTTAAAATGTGTTTCTGGAAATTGAACATAAAATGGTTTGGAGTATATGTGTATATTATGTGTAGTTTTATTGTAACCAATTTTGTATGAAGAAAATGTACAATCAGATAGGTTTGTTTTTTTAAAAGACAAGAAAAATCTCTAAAAATCCCTTGTTAAGTTCAGAAAACCAAACTGTTCTTAACATCTTGCCATGAGTATTTCAGGTAACACTCGTGTGATTTGATGATGTACTAGATAATTATGAAAGAGTTATAGTTCATACAGGAAAGAATTTGGAGTGGTTTATTTTATGCATGCTCTAGTGATATTTCAATTTAAATTAAACATATTTATATTCTTACTAGAGTCCCAGTGCACAAAAATTCATGCACTCGGGGGTGGGGGGTCCTTCAGCACAGCCTACACCCTCTTGCAGTTAGGGAACCCTCGGGGGATGTCCGACTGATGGCTTAGGCCCACTCCCCTCTGTGGGAGACAACCAATGGGCTGATCGGGGGATGGCACCAGCCAGCGAGCAGCTGGCCCCACTCCCCATCACCTCGCCACCACTGGTCACCACCGCCCCCTGATCATCATCCACTCCTTCTGCCCACTGGCACCCACCTTAGCTGGCCTGGCCCCGTCCACTCGCTGCCCCCTCCCCCACTGACCGGTAGTTCTGTCATTTGGTTGATTTGCATATTAGGCTTTTATTATATGGAATGATAAAAATGTAGTACATCAAAAAATTCCACTAACACCTGATATTCTATAGGAATTTCTTATCTGGAGTCTATGTACTTATAAGGAAGAAAGTTTTATTTTACAATGAGCAAATTCTTGGTTAAAGTATATATCTAATGCAATGTTTACTTTTTTTTAATTAAATATACATTTCACTTGGAAAATATTTATGATTAGGCAATCTACTTCCAAAGAATGATGTTATATATCTAAAATCCAAACCATACTTATTAAAGATAATATAAAATAGCTAACATTGAGTGCCTCCTTTATGAGAGATACTAGACTGAGAAATGAATATAGACTTCTGATTTAATCTTCACAATAATCTGCATATTTTCACTTTACTGCAAGTTAACAGAACATTAGGAATTAGGCATCATGTTAGGTCTTAAGTGATAGCATCTAATTTGTGCTCTTTCTTGTAGATTTTTCATATTGCTCTACCATAACATGCACTATATTCTCATTCTTTTACACTATCAAGATGAAATAATTAAAATATATATTTTAACATATATATTAGTGTTATTGTTGTATCTGTACATTCTGCCTTCCTGGTGTTTAAGTCAATGTACACTGAGTGGCCAGATTATTATGACCACCTGACATTTGTAGGCAAATTAGCTATATATAATCTCACGCTGAGGTTGCTAGAGGGCCAGACCAAAGCACTCATTCAAGAACATAAAACTCAGCCCTGTTTAGTTACATTTGTTAATTAGTTTAGCCTGCACATATTCACTGAACAGATACTATGTGTCAGGTACTTTTCTAAGCACTGGGAATGCATCAGTGAATTATATAGGCAGTAATCAAGTAAACACATTTTATATTTTGAAAACACTAAAACAATGGTTGTAGAAGATTAAAAAAAAAGAGTAAGGAGATAAAACATAATGAATTGGATTTCTGGTCAGGAAAGACTGCTTTCTTCATAAAGATCATATTTGAGTAGAGACGATATATACAGAGAAAAAAGCCATGCTCTGTGGGGAATAAAGGACATGCAATGGCATGAAGAATGAGTGTATGGAGCAGAGATTGGAGAGTAGTGGAAGATGAAGTTTAGAGGTAGACAGGAGCCAGCTCAGATGTGCAGAGTTTTCTAGGCCATGATTAAGAGTTTGCATTTATTCTGAATGTGGGGTTCTCTGCTTACTCAGCCTGATAGAAAAGCCTCAGTCTAGACCACAGCTAGACATGATTGCAGAAGGGACTTAAGGTCCATAGGCAACTCTGTTTTTGGACCAGGGTGACTGGTGTCAGGGACCTATTTATTATACATACTAGAGGCCCAGTGCACAAAATTTGTGCATGGAAGGGGGAGGGATCCCTCAGCCCAACCTGCACCCACTCCATTTGGGGACATCTCGGGGATCAGGCCTAAACCGGCGGTCGGACACCCCTTTCACAATCTGGGATCACTGGCTCCTAACCACTCGCATGCTTCGATCTTGTCTCCTACTGCCCTTCCTTGCCAGCCTGATCACTCCTAACTGCCCTCCCCTGTCGTCCTGACCTCACCCCCAACTGCCTCTGCCTACCTGATTGCCCCTTAACTGCCCTCCCTTGCTGGCCTGATCTTGCCCCCAACTGCCCTCCCCTGTGTCCTGAACTCACCCCCAACTGCCCTCCCCTGACAGCCTGGTTGCCCCCAAGTGCCCTCCTCTACCAACCTGATCTTGCCCCCAACAGCCTTCCCCTGCCGGCCTGATCTTGCCCCTAACTGAGAGAAATGGAGGCACGACTGTTGGCCAGGCTGGGAGAGAAAGAGAGGCAAGTTCTGGTCAACGGCTGCCACAGAGGCTATGAATCAGACCCTGCCTCTCTCTCTGCAGGCCTCTCTCCAGGCCTGATCTGCAGCCGCCTAGGCAGTCAGTGCTGGGTCGGGGCACCCACAATGGCCCCAGGCTGGTTGAGCCTTCTGTGGTTAGGACCCTGGCTCTTTATTATATAGATTACTATCTATTCTTTTTTTTTTCCCCCAAACCATGTTTTCCTTTTCATTAACCAATTATTTTATATTTCTTTCTTGGCTTCTGCTTTGGTAATAAGCAGGTCCCCTCTCTTAAGAATATTGTATCTGAACACGCTGAGAAAGAGTCAGTGTGAACACAGCCCCAAACCAGGGCTTTGGAATAACAAGAACAGCAAAACCCAGCTTTTTCTTCATTTACAAAGGGATTGTGAATCGGAGGGTCCAAAGTTCTACTTTCTTAAAAGAAAACCTGAAACTCAGTGTAAAAATGGAAACCGAAATACATCAGAGAGGAAGCATAGTACCTCCTCATATACTCAAGGTCAAGATGGTTTTTGAGAAATAAGTATCTGATTATTTGGCCTCTTGTATTAGGAATGACCCCATTCCAGGATTTTTAAAGGAAGATGATTTTATTTCTATTTCATTTCCCAAACAGGTATAAAATCTACTAAAAGGGAGATAATGAATCAGAAGAAATCAGCTCACTCATAAGAGGCACTTCTAGAGAATGACTTTTGGTTGCTGAGAATATGCAGCACATGATTTCAAAGTGGCAAAATTCAGGTCATCTGAGAAGGGAATTCAAAAGTAGCAGCTGCAGTCACTGATAGAATTATGTGACACACACTTGTCACCCCATTTATTTTTCAGTGTATATGTCAAGAGACCAAGACCCCTGATCATGAAAATACGTTATTTTGTACATTACAGTGCACAGAACAATACAGGAAGGACACTGTCTTGGAGAGTGACCCAGAGGCATTTTGCAAAAGGTTTCTATCACTCTGAGGGGGAAGGCCTGGAGCCCAGTGCGGCAGCATGGCCTTCATTCACTTGACATTCCTCTTCTTTGGTTGGTGGCCTCAGCAAGAGCTCTGTCTCTTCTAAACGTTCTGCTGGCTTCTCCCCCTCATCCTCCTCATTGTCTCGGGAATAGAGGTCCTGGTACTTCTGCATGCATTGCTGCATGGCCCAGAACTGTCTACACAGTCTGATCCCTAGACATCCTCCGTGCTATAGTTGAAGCAGAAAAAGGGGACTTGAATGGTTCCCCATAGACCACTGGCCATCCCCCCAAGGTGTGAACAGTTCCGGTTTATGTCTCCATTTGGCAGGATCAATCTATGTTTCTTGAATGGGTCATTGGGATCTTCAGCCACCAGCTCTGCATTGCCTGGAGTTTCATGGTTTTTCTTTGGTCACAAATATGATTGGATCCTTCTCTTCTTGCCGGCAGTTGGCCATGGCTAAAGCCCAGTGCCCGGACTTTGCAGTGGTAGTGCGGTCATTACTATTGATTCCTGAGAGCAAGGCCAAGAAAGCTCACTCATCTAGCCTAAGGAAACTATTACATTTACAGGGGGACAAAGAAAGCATGCAAATGTATAAATCATTAGAATTTTATAATACTTACAGGAGGCCTGATGCACAAAAGTCGTGCAAGGATAGGCCCTCGCAGCCCTGCTGCCTCAGCCCTCACAGCCTCCCAGCTGCTGCCTCAGCCCTCGCCCCCCAACCCCGGCTGCTGCCTCGGTTTCATCCAGAAGGTTGTCAGGATGGTCATTTTGCTGTTCAGTCTAATTAGCATATTAGCTCTTCATTATATAGGATATACTGAAAAAACACCTAAATATTCAGCTTTAGAATACAATATATATTACAAACTCATATATATATATATACATACTAGAGGCCCGGTGCACAAAAATTTGTGCATTCAGAA
>NW_006300375.1:3850947-3854620 GCF_000327345.1 Myotis davidii
CCAGGTTTCTGGTGTTGTGTTTAGCTTCTATATTTGTAACAATGTTTCAAACTGCAAGCTCAGAGGTCGGCAAAGCAGGCGGGGAACGCTGGAGTCCTCCGTCACTGAAGCAAGCAAGCCTCATGTTCAGTTTAAGCTGCCTGGCTGCCGACCGCCATCTTGACTGGCAGTTAATTTGCATATCTCGCTGATTAGCCAATGAGAAGCGTAGTGGTCCTATGCCAATTACCATGTTTCTCTTTTATTAGATAGGATATATATTGCTCCTATTAAAATGTTATGTTGCTGATGTTACATGTAAAATGCTTGAGCTTATGAGATTCTCTCTCTCTCTCTCTCTCTCTCTCTCTCTCTCTCGGCACTAAACTAGTGACTAAGGAGTGATTTAAATTACTCTTGCTACTTTTTACTTTTATTACTCCATAGTATAAGCACACACCCACATTTAATACAGGAAAAAATAGGGTTATAGGGTTTGGCAGGTAGAATGTGCTATGGTTGATCTTAGACAGACAAGATTCAATTGAGGTAAAAGATAAATTAAACATGAGATCTTGGCTTTGCAGGTAATTTTAGTTTGTGATTTTCCAAATGTTCCCTGGGATTATCTGATCAGAAAACATAATATATACAAATGCAAAATGTTCAGTGTTTAAAAGAGAAAATATGAGTTCTCATCTACATGAAAAATAGCATTTTTCCCCTTAACATTGCCAGCATTTCTTTTGGTGCAACTCAGAATGAGAGTCTTTTTGACGCCACATTAATCCATTTCATAATATTATACCTTCAATTTATCTTTTGAAATTGACACAAACTTTCTTAACTCTAGACGAATTCTCTGAAAGCACATCCTGTGTGGCTGCAGGTACCATATGCTAAAGTTTGATTTTATGCTATTTATCACTTCGGTCCCTGACCCCTTTTGCTTCTAATTCTGTGTAGCATAAAGGGGAAGATTTATCTTTATTTACTTAATTGTAAGCTCACAGATTGCCTCTGCCATCCATGCACGGCAGCAACATTGGTAGTCAGTAACCATAAATGAGTGGAGGCTGCCTCTACATGTCTCTTCAATTACCCTCCCCTGGACTTTCTCAATGTCAGCTTTATCTTCATTAAGGTAAAGCTGCCACTTCCCCTTTGCATTTTTGTGAGCTGGGCCCTGTGTAAAAGGAATCGGTGTTTTGTTCTTTATGCTATCTTTGGTGTATTATCTTAGTGTAAAATAAATAAGAAGCTTGCTGAGTGTGTCCGCGCGCACGTGTGTGTGTGTGTGTGTGTGAATTACCAAGTTTTGTATTTATAATATAAATGCAACACATGTCTATGAAAAAATGCAAAGAGTACAGAACACTATAACAATATAAAGTAATATGGAAAGTAACACATCATCACAGAAATGACATTAAGAGTTCGGCATATACCTTTCAAATAGTATTCTATTTACATAATAACAGAAGTTTGTTTTTTTCTAAAATGTGATCAGCCTACAGATATTTTCTATTTTTTTGTACACATTGCATGCATCCTTCCATGATCACATTTATAGAGCCTTTCTCTCTCCCATATCTGAAATAACTATATATTGTAGTAATATATATACTAGTAGGTCAACATTTCATTTGAAAATTATTATTTTTGGGTGAATGTATATCACTTTGTTATTATCACTTTTTAAAAAATTACACTGCTTAATTCCCAAGATTTTCTAATGGCATTTTCAAAGTAAGTTTTATTTGTTGCCTTTTCTTGTGAAAATAACCATAAAAAATACTTATTTCAGTTTAAAAATAAAGAGAAAAGGAAATGAAACATGGTGCTTCATCTGTGCCAAGGTTTACACTAGGAACCTCAATAATAAATAAATTATTTTTTATTGTCACAACCCTATGAACAAAAGCCATTGGTGGTAAAATATTTATTAAACACCTACCATGTACTTGATGCTGTGTGAACTTTGTTCAGCAATCATGGAAGTTAGATACATTATTGCCATTTTACAGAAGAAAAATAAAATGGATCCAAAGGTTAAAAAGTAAAGGTAACAAATGGTCATGATAAAAATACATAGCCTTTATTCTTTCCATTAAATCATTTAATGTCACCTATTTAATGAACAGTATTTTACATTTCTCCACAATTTATCTCTCTAAAAATAAAATGTGATAATCCTACTTTAAAGCTTCCCATGGCTTCCAATTCTCTAAAGGATCTAGTTTTAAATTATCGATAATGTTTAAAAGCCTTTCAAACCCGTTTGTCACCTGCTTCTCAATACAAACCACCATCAGAACTAGTTTTCACTCACCAAATATGACATATTGTCTCAGCGTTGCATATGCTTCCTTACATGCTACCCCACGCCTCACTTCTACAAATGGTGAACTTATATTCATATTTCACATTCCATTCCATTTTCACCACCTCTGGGAAGCCCTCCTGGACTTCCTCAGAGAGAATAGTCACGTTCTACTATAAGCTAATAAAGCGACTTGGACATGCTTTCACCAAAATACATATCATAATATCATAACCTATCACAGTGCAGGCATGTTTCCATTTCCACTAGAACAAACTTTTGGAAAGTAAGATGTGTGTTTGAGGCTTCTGTTTGTCTTCACCACAGTAGCCCATTGACTAGCAAAGAGCCAGTGCTCAAGAAATGAGAGATAAATAAACACCATGTTATCACTTCTGTGGCTTATTCTACTTCAGAGTTGATATGAAAAAAGTGAGAATGCAGGATAGATATCTCTTTTCCTTATAGGACAATAAAAAAGACAAGAGATGCTGCTGGACTTTACTATGATTTTTGGCCAAAATCTCATACAGTATATTATTTTGTTGGGCAAAAGCAGACCCAAACTTCCCTGGCTTTTTTTTAAAGGCACCAGAACCTTCTGTAGCTTCATTATAATTAAACCTTCTCCACTTATAATTTTCTAGTTCTGGAAAAGCCAACATTGGAAAGCCATGCTAGTGTCTTTTTTCACAGGATTTTGCTGATATTTGAGTACCTCTGATTCATTTTTAAAAGCACCCTCTTGTTATAATTTTAGAAACAGAGTCTTCCAGTGAGATATATAGGAAATTAATTTCAATAATAGCCTATATTTGGAAGTTGTTTTCCTCTTATGAGCAACTTTACTGGTGCAATGCATATTTATACTATCACAAAATTCTTTTCCAATGAAGTATTGATTTCTATAAACTGAAACTCAATATTTTACTAAAAATAAGTTTACATGTCAGTGAGAGAACCCTAACAAAAATAGTGGTTAATTACATCATGATGTTAAAACTTCCCACCCTTTATTATTAAATGATTACTATAAAACAACTGCTGTATTTAAGCATAATATTTATTAAGCATAGCCTTTATTTTAGTGATGAATTAAGCAAAGTAGATGCATACATAGTGATAACACAGGGGAGTCAGTTTGGAAAACTAATTCCTTGAACACAGTCTAGCATGGATTGGAGTTACTTATTCAAAGATCCTCTATTCACCTATCAAAAATCTAAGACAAACCATCTACACTAATAAAAGAGAAACATGGTAATTGGCGTACGACCGCTACCCTTCCCATTGGCTAATCAGCGAGATATGCAAATTAACTGCCAGCCAAGATGGCGGCCGGCAGCCAGGCAGCTTGAAACTAACATGAGG
>NW_006300375.1:3855385-3859035 GCF_000327345.1 Myotis davidii
GCCAGTGGCGGCGCCCCGACCCCCTGATTGGCCCTGCTCTGTGGGTGATAGAGGGTGGTGCCCCAACCTGCTGATCTGCCCTGCTCTATGTATGATAGGGGATGGTGCCCCAACTCCTCTATCGGCCCTACTCTGTGAGTGACAGTGGGGAGCTCCTCAATCCCCTGATGGGCCCTGCTCTGTGCATGACAGGGGGGAGCTCCCCAACCCCCTGATGGGCCCTGCTCTGTGTGTGACAGGGGGGAGCTCACCAACCCCCGATGGGCCCTGCTCTGTGCATGATGGTATGGAGCCCCAACCCGCCTGCTGAGCCCTGCTGTGTGCGTGACAGGGGGCAGCGCCCCAAGCCCCGGATTGGCCCTGCTCTGTGCATGACAGGGGGTGGCGCCGCAACCTCCCCATCGACCCTGCCTTGAGTGTGACAGGGGGTGGTGCCCCAACCCCCCAATCAGCCCTAACCTGAGCGTGACTGAGGGTGGCATCACAACCTCCCAATCTGCCCTGCTCTGTGCATGACAGGGGGCGGCACCCCAACTCCCCAATCGGCCCTGCTCTGAGCCCAACCAGGGGCTGCACCTAGGGATTGGGCCTGCCCTCTGCCACCCGGGAGCAGGCCTAAGCCAGCAGGTCGTTATCTCCCGAGGGGTCCCAGACTGCGAGAGGGCACAGGCCGGGCTGAGGCACCCACCCTCCCCCCTGAGTGCACAAATTTTGTGCACTGGGCCTCTAGTTTTAACATAAGAGCTCCAGTCCTGGGAGTGCCTTGCTGTTCTTTGATAGTCTGAAAAAACACCCACGGGGACCAGAGGGGAAGAACATAGCCTTTAGTACTTCACATGGGGATGACTGATGGCGGGCCAGGGTCTATCTAGCAGAGGGGATGGGGAGAGGGGCTTGCTTGGAACAGCTTGTGTGCAGGCCAAGGACAAACAGTCTGGTGAGGCTTGCTGGCCGTCAAGGACGTGTGAAGACACAAGGACATGTGAAGGTATGTGCTGCTCTGCTCCTGTGGCTGCTGGCCAGGCGACACAGTTCAACTGACTGGGGGGGGAACTGGGCTAAATCCTCTCGTGACCTGGCACCATTGTTTGGTTCTTCTCTTCCACTTGTGCTCTGTAGGCAGCTGAGTGGATGAAAGCCTAGCTGAGCCATCCAGTTCTCGCTTTCTACCTCTGCATAGAAATCAGTTATTTCAAGACTTACTTCCTTTAAATCTTTGTCAAGGTGCAAAGCTCTCAATGAGACCTTCTCTGGACCATCCTATTACAAACTGCATTCCTAGCCTTCTGCTCTCCCTGTTGCTGTTCCCTGCTTTAGTCCCCTGTGCCTCTTATGATCATCCAACATTCTTAAAATCTAACGTGTGGATTGCCTCTCTTCTCTCAATAGAATATAAAGTCCAGAGGGCAGAGAGGTCCATCTTCAATCCTGTAATCCTATCACTTGACCAATCACCCAATTTTTCTAGATTGAAAGCTTAGCATCACTTTAAATAATGCCTCTTTGTCACAAAACATCCAATTGTATCACAAGTTTTGTGCATTATCCATTGGAATGGTTTTGAAGGTCCATATTATGCATCCCACAGTATTTCAGGCTTGAACTCTAGATATTGCAATGTCTTATTAACCAGTTATATTAAGATTAATTTAGTTGTGTTAGAATCTCAAACCCAACTAACTTACACAAGAAAAGAGAAAATGGATTGGTTTAGTATATCGATTATGTACTGTCACAATAATGCTGCATCAGAAACAACCATAAAATCTTGGTGGAATACAATGCTAAAGTTTGTTTTGTTCTGTACGTCTGTGAGTTAGGGGAGCAGTTCTGCGGCTACGGACTGGGGCTGGGTAATCTTGGCTGGGCTAGTTTGTGTGTCTAAGGGAGCTGGCAGGTTGGCCACCAATTGGTTATGCTCTTCTTTACTCACTCGGTTTCTCAACCTTCGGCAGGTTGCCCTGGGTTTCTTCTTATGGCAAAGGCAGGGCTTTAAGAGAACAAGTTGCCCTAGGCCAGTGGTCAGCAAACTGCAGCTCGCAAGCCACATGCGGCTGTTTGGTCCCTTGAGTGTGGCTCTTCCACAAAATACCACATGCGGGCGTGCACATACAGTGCGATTGAAACTTCATGGCCCATGTGCAGAAGTTGGTTTTCGGCCTGGGTGAGTCTATTTTGAAGAAGTGGCATTAGAAGAAGAGGGGGGCGTTGGTCGGTCGGTCGGTCGGTCCGGCGATGGGAACACAGAGCAGACGGGCCGCAGGATACGCAGTGACGAGGAGGCATGCGCGATTCATGCACGAGTTGAGTGAGCCAGTCAGTCAGCAGTCTCGTTGTGCAGTGGTTAGTGCTAGTCGCATCCGCAAATCGCATGCGGGTGACAAAAGTAAAGTTTATTAAGTTAATTTTAGGAAATATTGTGGAGTGAAAGAAGACATAGTGTCAAGGATTGAGAAAGGTATGTTGAGATGGTTTGGACATATAGAGAGGATGAACGAAAGGAGATAGACGAAACAAGTATACAAGACGAGTGTGGATGGGAGAGTTGGAAGGCGTCGACCTCAGCGAACGTACCTCAGTCAGATTGAGGATGTTTTTAGCAAAGGCCAGCTTAGAAGTACCTTAATTAAGTTAATAACAATGTACCTACCTATATAGTTTAAGTTTAAAAAAATTGGCTCTCAAAAGAAATTTCAATCGTTGTACTGTTGATATGTGGCTCTGTTGACTAATGAGTTTGTCGACCACTGCCCTAGGCCTCTTGAGGTCCTGGCTCAGAATTAGTACAGTTATTTCTGCTTCATTCTATTGGTCAAAGTAAATCACAGTCTACCTGAGATTCAAAAGGTGGGGAAATAGATTTCACTTTAATGGAAGGAACTTAAAATTCAAAATTACAAAGGGCACAGGTAAAGGGAGAGGAAGAGTTGGTGCCATTTTTACACTCAATATACTCTACTAGCATAAACAAAATTAGGAATGGGATAGTGCTGTTTCCGAGAGGATTAGATACGGGAACAGAAGTCTATCAGGAATCAATTTCTCTCTTCCTCTCTTCAACTCTAATCTGCAATTGTCAGGCAGCTATTCCTACAAGGCTGGTTCTAAGGTTGCAAGTCATTTTGTGTTTACCATGAAAGTAAATTCTTCTTCCTCAGCAACAGCTGAAAAAATCAAACCAGGGAAAACCTCTAATTTCTTCTGCTAGGCATAAAAACCCAAGCCTGGTCCTTTCACTGCAGCCAAAGATAAAGGATACTTTAATTAGCCCAACCAAGGTAGACTAGGGTGCTCTTTGCTCCCAGAATCAGAAAAAAAAAAAAAAAAAAGGAAAAAGTGCTTTGACTAAAAGGAAGAAGAATGATGGGAAGGCAAAATTATCATGACTGTGGACTGTGTAATTCAGATCCTTCACATTCTTACTGGGATACTATACAGCATCACTGCAGTTTCCCAAATGACAGATCTCAAGTTATTTCCCCCCAGTGGTCCTTCATTGACTGAAATTAAATACAAACTTTTTAGCCTGTTGTCATGTGTAAAAACTTTCTTAATTTGTTACACATGTATCTCCTCAGTCATTTTTATCTGCCTCCTTTTTTTCCCTTGGTTACCCAGAGATATTTAAGCCACAGTGACTTATTTGCCAG
>NW_006300375.1:3859064-3875061 GCF_000327345.1 Myotis davidii
AGGAATGCTCTGAATTTTGCCAAAGCTTCAGTTGCATTTTCTTCATTACCTGGCCCAAACATGTATCTCCAACATTGTTTCTCACCAGACCATTTCAGCACCTGGTAATTTATAATCAAGTCATACTATATTTCTGTCCCCAAACTTCTAATATCCTTTATGATTCAGTCCATTTGCGTATGCCCCTTAAATAGAATGTCCTTCCCTTTCTCTTTTTCCATTTGGTATAATCCTAGTTATTAGTTAAGTCGTAAGTCCATTATCCTCCTTTCCATGAATCTTGCCTTATCCATAAATGTTCACTCACTGTTCTCCCATAATCCCTATCATATGACATTCTGCTTGCTTGCATTTTTAAAAGTATCTTCTCCCTCTGAGATTCTTTACTTGTTTTTTTTTTTTTTTAAATCCTCTGTGCTTAGCATTATGCCTGGAGTATACTAGCTAACCAATAATTACCGAATAATGACTTTGTTTATAACAATAGTTCTCAATTTGTTTGTTTAAGTGAGTAGAAATGTTGATGGATGAATAAAAAAGATACTATGTTGGTATAAAAAATATTAGCAAATCTTTTTGGATAGAAAAAATCACTATGTTTCAACCCTGAGCATTAGAATCAAGATGAGTTCTTTAAAATGTTCAATCTTCTTCAAAAACTCTTGAAAACATGTGAATCTAGAAGTTCAAAACTAATTTATCAACTTTTTCTTTAAAATTTCATTATTGTATTAGTTCTAAATTATTCTCTCCTCTTGTACAAAAATGGTGTGACTATCTTTTGAAATTAAATATCTGATGTTTCCTCCTTGGACTAATTCAAATGTATCCTCTTTCTAAGCCGAGATAGATGCATTTTTACTTTGTTCTGTAAAACCATCCATGCTAGTGATAAATGAGCAATGTCTGTGGTTACATTTGTTCTTATCTCTTTTGAAGCAGAAAATCTGGCAGTCTCTTATCTAAACTTAACAAGTGGAGATAAACCTTGATAAAAAAATGTTTCTGGACTGCCATCGCTTTTAGCAAGAGTAAACTATTTAAACTAAAAGCAGCTGTTTGATTTTTCGAAAAATAAATCTAAAAGTAAAATTTCCTCTAAAAAATGGCTTATAATTCAATGTAACTTTCAATCATGTGCAAAAGCAACTGTATTGCACATTTATCATGTATAAATGTAAGGCAATTTTATAAATTAAGCTATTTTGGCTTTAGAACTAAGGCAGTAATTGAAATAATGTCCAGGCCAGGCCATTAATATGATCAAGGAAGCGCTGCTAATCTGTAGTGCAGGTTCTTAAGCTTAGAAACATCTATATTTTATTTTTGTAACAATTGGTAAATTCATTTCCTGGGTTTCAACTTTTGTCCCAGCAACTGGGAGTTTCTCCAGAAAGTTCTTAAGAGTGGATCTTGGCTCCTAATGGAGGAAGGCAATTCAAGAGTGGAATTCCTGTTCCCTTTTAGAAATGACTGCAAAAAGATAAAGAAATACATGGGGGGAAAAAAAGATAAAGCCTAACAGTGAAGAAGGGAGCAAATAAATATTTCTGCATTGTAAGAGAATAGAAGTGTATGTTTTATTTTTTTAAAATATACTTTAATTGATTTCAGAGAAGAAGGAAGAGGGAGAAAGAGATAGAAACATCAATGATGAGAAAGAATCATCGGTTGGCTGCCTCCTGCACACCTGCTCTGGGGATGGAGCCCACAACCCCGGCACGTGCCCTGACTGGGAATCGAACCATGACCTCCAGGTTCATAGGTTTACACTCAACCACTGAGAAATGCTGGTTGTGCAGAAGTGTATATTTTAAATTTGAAAATTGTCACCACAATTTGTCACTCATTTTGCTCCAATTAGCTCACTGATCTGACTTTCCTGAAAGTATTACAGACACAAATTGGCTCTGTATTTTTTTCTTTAATGCTTATCCCTTGGGATGTTTTTGTACATTTTGTTTCCTGTGCACATAATAGGCTGATCTATATTAGTAAAAGCCTAGGTGATCCTCACATGATGCTCTCACATCATCACAAGATGGCCACCACAAGATGGCCAGCAAGGGAGAGCAGTTGTGGGCAATCAGGCCGGCGGTGGAGGACAGTTGGGGGCAACTGGGTCAGCAGTGGAGGGCAGTTGGGGGCGATTGGGCTGCCAGGGCAGGGCAGTTGGGGGCAATCAGACCAGCAGGGAAGTGGTTAGGGGGCAATCAGGCAGGCAGGCAGGTGAGCAGTTAGGAGCCAGCAGTTCCGGATTGTGAGAGGGATGTCTGACTGCCGGTCCCTGCAGGGATCGGGCCTAAACCGGCAGTCGGACATCCCCCAAGGAGTCCCAGATTGGAGAGGGTGCAGGCCAGGCTGAGGGACACCCCCCATGCACGAATTTCATGCACTGGGCCTCTAGTCCTATATAATAAAAGCCTAATATGCAAATTGTCCCCTTGATCAGGAGTTGACCAGGAGGTCAACCAGGGAGTGAGGCCTGCTGGCCAACCATGGGAAGGGAGGCCCTGCCTGGTGGCAGGCAGGTGCTGGGGGTAGGGAGACCCTAGCTGGCAGCTAGCAGCCACAAGGGACCCTACCCATGCACAAATTTCATGCACTGAGCATCTAGTATATAATAAAATATAATGTGTGTTCAAGTTGTTTTACTGACAGAACTGTCCATTTTTCCCTTCTTCCTTTCCTTCTTTCCTTCCTTCCTTCCTTCCTTCCTTACTTCCTTCCTTCCTTCCTTCCTCCCCCCTTCCCTCTCATCCTTCTTTCCTTCTTTTTTTTCCTTTATCAAAGCAAAAAGAAACATTACCACAATTGAGCAAAACTTATTTTCCTTTGTAGATAAATTAATATAAATATATGTATATACTTTGACTAAATCATATTAAGATCAATTGGTAAATTAAGTCTACTTGCCTGAAAATGTGCTTCTGTGAATCTCAGTACCAAGGAATCGTTCCTCTGTCCTTTCAGAGAATGTTAAGTCACCATGTTTGACTTCCAAGTTCCTGTAGTACTTTCTAACTCTTTCACCTTTGGCTTGAAGATATACATTTTATCTTTAACTTCAAAGTTTACTTTAGAATTAGAGTTAAATTTGAAATGTAAGGATTCTGCCCTATGTATGTCAACAACTAAGTTCTATTTCTGTGGTTTCTTGGGTAAATTCAGCTGTTTTACTAACCAATCTTCTTCATAGTCGCTATAATGATTCAAGATAAAAATTTGCCTTGTCTTTGTTTTGTGAGAACTACAATCTCTGAATAAGAGTTTATGTCCACTTTAAAATTATGAAATATTTCCCTTGGCACAACCATTCATAGTAATGATTTTTTTAACCCCAAATATTAGTGGCAACAGAGAGCTGTGTGGGGATAGGACACTTTAATTCAGTAGGACTAGTGGAGGCAATTGAAATCTGACTGGGGGCAATTAAATTATGCAAGGGAGATAAAAGCCAAAATCATTCCTTAAAGGGGGGTTTTCAAAATTTAATGTCACCAAGACTAAGCTTTATAAGTAAATCTCCTTGTTAAATTGTGACATGCAAAAAATAATAATAATGAATTTGATTTTTAATATTCTACCTCCATACTTTGAATAATCACGCTCACAGAAGGTATTAAATACATGCCAATTCCTTCACAAAAATAGAGATCTTGGTAGAGGAAACTTGCAAGTGAATTATAAGTAAATTATAAGTAAATATAGTTTCAGAAAAAGTTTTATCTAACCTAAAGGATTGCTCAACTTTCCCTTAGTCCTTCAAACCAGATAATTAGAATAAGTGTACTTTGTGAATGATATATTTGTTTGCCTTGTTTTGCCTTAATTTTAAGGAAATGTATAACTATCACTTATCGCTTAATTTTGGTAGTTTATCTAAATTTTGACAATTCCTATATCTGTGGTCTTAAATTTATTTTTATTTTTTTAAATATATATTTTATTGATTTTTTACAGAGAGGAAAGGAGAGAGATAGAGATAGAAAGTTAGAAACATCGATGAGAGAGAAACACCGACCAGCTGCCTCCTGCATATCCCCCACTGGGGAAGTGCGCGTAACCCAGGCACATGCCCCTGACCGGAATCGAACCTGGGACCCCCCCAGTCCGCAGGCTGATGCTCCATCCACTGAGCCAAACCGGTCTCGGCTATTTTTAAATTTCATAATTTTTTTTTATCTTTTCCTGTATATGTAACTTTATTCTTCCCAAAATATCATTGGAAGACAGTGGAGTACATCCATCATAAGTAAATTAAGATGAAAGAAATAAATTAGTGCATTGTGAAAAATAAATGGTACAATGTAATACATACCAATATTATTAACAGTATCATAATTACCAATCTGTGAAACTTTAGCCTTGATTTTAAGGGAGGAGAGAGCCTGTCTCAAACGTTTAAAATTATAATTAGTATTAATTGTTGTTGAATTTTATGTTAATAATTAATATTTCACAAAAAGGGGAGTAGCTGCCTTTGTCAATATATTTATGAGATAAACATTTGTGTGGAGGAAGAAATCAGTACTGCCTATTGAGAGTCCATTTTGTGGTGTAAATGTCACATAAATATTTAACAAAAGGAAACCCGAGGTCTCCTGTGGACTTACATTTGCTACTGAAGAGCCACAACTCACATGCATCATGTATCTTTTCTTCACATATGGCATATCCGAAAAGAATGTTTAAAAAAAAGTAAAAAATGTAAGTTCCTAACCGACATTAAAATTGCGTGTATATAATAATACAAGTATGTCTCATTAAAGGACTCTGGAAAAATATCTGGAACACATATGGAATAAGACAGCTGTTCTGTTGCTGTAAGGTTAAACAGATTTATAATATCTCCACTATACTCCCCACATGTTAATATCAAGAACTTCTAGGAGTGATTAATATTAAGGACATTAAAAAGAAAACAAGTGTGTCTTTCTTTGAAAAATCAGATTTTGCACATAATTTTTGAATTGACAAAAAGTGTAAGAGCATGTAAGTAAGAAATATTATTTTAGGCAATCCTAAAGAATGCTTTAAACAAATCCAAATGAGAAATTAAAAGTGTTAAAAGATTTCAACTACTTTCAGAGTCATGCAAAAAAAACAGTTGTTTCTCTTTATAAGTTAGATTCCTTAACATTCTCTCCCAACAGTCCTATAAAGAATATGAAGAAAGCAAAACTGAATTTAGAAACCTGAATGAATTGCTGCGGTCTGAGAAATGCAACTTTGAAAGCAATTATACTTAGAAATCTACATCATTATAAAGTTAGACTATTTATAGTCTCTCTGTTTCTCTCTCTGTCCAACTCTGTCTCTGTCTCCTTTTGTCTCTTTGTCTTCCTCCCCCTCTCTCTATGTTTCCAGTTCCTGGTTTTGTTACTCCAAAAGGATTCAAGACAACTTTTATGTAAATACATAAAACTCAGCAAAATAACTGTCAGGAACTAACCAGGAAAACAGAAAATGGTTTAATCATGTTTTAATAAAGTGAACTTAATAGAAGACATTGTTTATACAGGTGATAAGTTAGGGGAGAGACCAAATAAGGGACAGTGAGGCAACACAGAAATTAACAACAGCAGGAAGCAGCTGCCACCCGCAGCTGAAGGGACCTGGTGATGAGGCTGTGTTGGTGGGACATAAGGATTGAAGTTTCCTCATAGGAGCTAGACCTACTGCAGGCCTGTCTGGCAGGAATCAGGGCCACAGGGAAGATGCACTTACTGACTGCATCTATGGAGAACAGAGAGAGGGGAAGAAGTACTCTGGCTTCTCCCATCCTCTGGACCCCATCCAGTCTTCCAAAAGTGCCACTCATACGTTGAACACAATGGGACACCAGCTGAGGTCATATTAAAGTTGATTCATTATAAGTAAGCAGATAATTTTACTATTCATGTTTAAAAACAGATATATTGAAGGCTGCATTTATTAATTTAACCCAGCTGTTTTGCGAAACAGTGTATGTTAAACAACGTTTTAAGTAATGTACAAATATTAATTAATTTAATACTCCATACTAACCTAACAAGTAAGTTCTAATACAGCCCCTATTTTATAGATAAGGACACAGAAATAAAGTAAACTTCCCAAGATTGCACAGCTAATGAATAATGGTATTAAACCCAATTGGACTGCAATGACTGGAGGAAACAAATGCACAAGAAGGAATTTGCAGTGGAGAAAGAAGTAATTTACCAAATAGGCGAAAACCCTGAAAAAGAAGAAAAAATGCCATAGTGCATATTTCAGCTATTAGTGAAGAAAGTCTATTTTCTTCAATCCTCAAGGTTTTTAGATTGGCCCAATAATTAAATCTGCATGAGACAGGGTAACAATAGGAAAAAAATCAAATTTAATCACATACATATGTATAGGAATCCCACATAGGGCAGGTTCAGGAACAGGAAGTTAAAAGGAGATATACATGGCATTCTGAACTAAGGTTGAGGTAAGGTGCCTTGGAATTCCAAAGAGTCAGTGTAGGACGATAAGAAGAGCAGGTGTTCAGTAATTAGAAGTTTGTCCTGCTCTGCAAACAAGTCATGAAAAGTTATTTCTGGTTATAGTGCTTATTATAGGCAAGGCCCCTAATTTAAATTCTTCGAGGAAGAGGTAAAAGTTTCTTGTGAACCTATAGGGTCTTGATTATCTTCAACTCAAAATAACATATTTACTAATGTGACACATTCTGGGGAGGTCTGTTCTGATTCCCTACAAAAGGAAACATTAAGGTTTACTGAATAAATTTACATTTCACACTAAATCTGGATAACTGTGCCATTTTATAGGAATGAAATTGCTACTACCTCTGAATACATTGGCATTCTTAGCATTGTAATGTAGATAAACCATTAGTTATGTGCTACTATTTTACCACTTTGGCCCATCATGCACTGCTATATCATAATTACATAATATATGATTTGCCCTCAATCCAGATCAACTGCTTGCCAAAGCAAAAAAGGATCCAGACTTGACCAACAAAATTGAATAGCTCTACAAAGGTACTTGGAATATAATCTTGTGAGTTCTTTAACTTCATGTTTATCAAAAGGAACTGAACAGTGGCTGATATCTGCAGTCCATAAGTGTTAGGGTTGCCAAAGGAGGAATGCATGAGGCCAAAAGGGGTAAAGAATTATACTAGTAAATTCATTATTACATCTGCTGGCCGGAGGCTGAGACCAAAATGGAATCAGCGGACAGAGAAGGGGAAGTGGGATATTTATGTCTCTTGTAAAGGTCAGTCAGAGTAACCAGTTGGACCAGGTGCAGGTGGGGGCCAGGTGGGGGGTCCACTGGATACTGGGTGAGATGGTTCACTGGAAACCGAAGGCTGTTGATCATGAAACCTACACTGAAAATAACTGGAAAATCACTGGGAAGGGCAAGCATATACCAAACATTCCAGGGAGGGGCGAGAACCCCAAGCAAGGCAAAATGGAGCACAAGAATGTGTCTAACAATATGCTTTTCTAAATCTTCATGAACAAGATTTTGCAGCAAAAAAAGTAAAGGTTTATTAACTAAGGAAATGGAGACAAACCCAGAGTCACAGGTGAGCTCTCCCTCTAGGACCTGGCTCCCTGATGGTTTCTAAGGGATGGATTATACAGAGAGAAAAAAAATTAATCATGGCAATTTAGGGAATTAGGGTCATGCTCTCTACTGATTGGTTGGTTAGGGTGTAGTTGATCATTGCATCTGGTAGTGATGTCAACCTTGGTATCATCCTGCCTGTTGGTGGTCCATTCTGCTTTTCTGGGTGTAGAGCTAAAACACATCCAAGGCTAAAAGTGGATTTCTGTGGTCAACATACCCAAAGCATTGCTTCCAAGACTATTATATACTGACCGGAAACAAATTGTCCTGAGGGCTTAATGATTGGGGAGTGGATGTGCAAAGATGGAGGGAGGCAAGTGAGTCACAGTGCAGGATGAGGCCAGTTTGAATCAAAAGAAAAGAAAATAGAAAATCTCATATTAAAGAAAAGAAGTTTCTATGTGGTTACAAGTTTGTCCCTGGATTAATTTAGACTCTATCAGGGGTCCTAAAACTACGGCCCGCGGGCCACATGCAAATACAAATATTGTATTTGTTCCTGTTTTGTTTTTTTACTTCAAAATAAGGTATGTGCAGTGTGCATAGGAATTTGTTCATAGTTTTTTATTAAACTATAGTCCGGCCCTCCAACGGTCTGAGGGACAGTGAACTGGCCCCCTGTTTAAAAAGTTTGAGGACCCCTGTCTAGGTGATCAGAGGACAGTGCTTAGATCTTATTAGGGTGCATTTTCTCCTTGGAAAAGCTTTCCCTAAAATGCTTCTTATGTAATAGTATTTGTTTAGATTGAAAAATATTGTAAGGAATGAATCTCAACACTACAATGATTTTCACAACAGTGTTGTTAAAGAGAAAATTATAGGCCCCAAATCACATTGCTTATGCTAAAAGCCCAGGATAGCAAACCTAGATTTAATACCTAATCTAATTGCAGTTTCAACCTCTCCCAGAAATGTAGTCTTAATCAACCCATCCGGATTTCTCTGGTTAAGCACCAGCAGGCAATCTGTCACTTGGGCATCTTCCCCTACCCTTCCCCCATAAAAAAAGGAGCAATATACATGGTAAAAACCCATTTCCTTTTGTCCAAAAGAACATATAATGCTTTTTTTTTCCTTTTGTAAACTTCTCACTCTCCCCATACTTCTTTCTTAAAAAAAAAAGAAAGACAAACAAAAACAAAAACTTCCATTCTGTACACTCCCTGGAGCACCCTTCTAGTTGCTAGATGGGAGGCTGTCCATGAATCGTTTAATAAAGTCAATTCTATCTTCAAATGTACACAGTTGGCTTTTCTTTTTCAACTGTGTGCATTACTTTAAACTATATCTTCTTTATTAGAACACTTAGAGCAAATTCAATTCTGGTTTTGTCATCAGAAAAGCTCTGCCTCATCTGAGTAATTTCTTACGTTATAAACTACATGGCTACTTTTATGTCTCTCTTTGATTTGTTAGGTAGCTTAAAAAAATGGCTGCCTCCATTTATCAAGCTAATATGCTTCTGAAACTGAGTTTTGTTTATGTTTTATGTTTTATGTTGGTCTCAGCTATGGGCGAGGAATGCCTGGGGTACTCTTGTAGGCCATACTCCTGTGGCCAACTCCCACGGACGTTTCCCTAGTGGGAGACAATGTTGTGGCTGGACCAGCCCTTGTGGTTCTCATTATGGTTGCAAGATGTACCTCAGCAACAACTCTCAGGGAGCTTTAAGAAAACAAGTTTTATTACTCATAAGTCCTGCAGCATTCCCAGGACCACACAGTGAAGTCACGGGGAGAAGGAGAAAATGAGAGATGGACAGAGGAGGGAGAGAGAGAGAGAGAGAGAGAGAGAGAGGGAGAATACCTGAGGTTCTGCTATATACTGGCCAGACACGAACTGTCCTAAGGTCTTAATGATTTTGAGGGTTCACTCTTTATTTGTAAATTTAAAACAGAACAAGAATTAAAGCATGGGAAGGAAAAAGCAGGTTCATTTAAGTAGTTAGCTATTTAGGTCACTCAGGGCTTCCTAAAAGGAAAACTTCATTGGGTGGAGCAGCCTGGCTCTTTTTCTAGTTTTATAGCTGGAAGTATGTTTACTTGAGGTATAGATCTTTGAAACGTATGCCGCAGCGATCAAAAACTTAATGTCAGGCACTTATGTTACAATAGGAAAAGCTAACCTGCAGGCACTTAGGCTACATTATACTAACCTCACCTTTGCTCACTATTACTAGTATGTTGCGATCATTGTCTTCCTTAGGAATTCTTTCTCATACACTCTATGGAGGAGATGGTGCAGAAGTCTCAGCTGAAGGCCAGGGTTGTGTTTCAGGCATCTTCCCGCTTATTAAGCCCTGAGCGCCAGTGTTGTCTCTGTAGCACTATGTTACTGCTAATTTTTTGCTTAAGCTTTTTAGCCTCTGATGCTTGAGGCTTGGCTTCCTGGCCATTTACCATTTACAAATAGGGATTAGGAAATGCCTCCAGAAAAAGCAGTTCAGAATTCTATGCTTCTTCCCCTACTGTTTTGTTTCAGATGTAACTTGTAGTTATTATAATTTATACAACTAGTTTATACTTATCAACTCCATTTTTGCCTATCTCCTCTCCTCAGGCTTTCCAAAGTGCTAAACTCCTGATCAGCCTACATAAATTACCTATATGCAAATGCCTTGGGTTGAAAATCAGTGAAGAATTTGGGGCTTACTTTAATGTTTTCCTGTCTCAACAACCTAACCCCTTAAATCCCACCTGCCTTTGCTGTTCTTTTAAATCCTTCTAACAGCTATTTCTTAATATTATATACATTTTATGATTACTATTCTCAGAAACAGAATTTGTTTCTTGCAAGCTATTCTTAAATACTGGATGGATAAGACAAAAAAGCATTCATGCATGTCTCGTTCTCTGAAAACTACCAAATGTATAGTTAAAATGTGACTGAGCAGGGTGCTATTTTGTTAGCTTATATTCAACACAAAAAGAGCATAACATTTGTAAATATTTAACAAGTATTAGTGAGGGACTACAATGGCACTCAGAGGTTGAAAACTCTTCTAAATACTGGAGATACAGAACTGAACAAAACGGGCAACTGTCAGCCAATTAGAATTTACAGTCTGGTGAAATACAACAGTCATAATAGAAATAGAAGAGAGAAAGATTTTTACTAATTTTTTAAAGAAATTTTGTAAAGTGATTATAAATTCATACTACAAGGTTAAAAATGTTTCCTATAAGAAGAACTGAGAGCCTTGGATGGTTTGGCTCAGTGGATAGAGCGTCAGCCTGTGGACTGAAAGGTCCCAGGTTTGGTTCTGGTCAAGGGCATGTACCTTGGTTGTGGGCACATCCCCAGTAGGAGGTGTGCAGGAGGCAGCTGATCGATGTTTCTCTCTCATCAATGTTTCTGGCTCTCTATCCCTCTCCCTTCCTCTCTGTAAAAAAAATCAATAAAATATATTTAAAATAAAAAAAAGAACTGAGAAAAATCCATGGTAATCTTGCTATGGGCTTTATAGGTATCTGCCACAACAATTACACAAATTCTAGAATCGCAGCATTTGACTTCTAATTTTTTCTAAATGTCACTGAAATTTAGTAAGTTTATTTTATGTTATAAGTCACACTTGTATTCGTTTGTAATGGAGAAAAAATATCTTGGGGGATGGGTGAAAAAGGTGAAGAGATTAAGAAGTATACATGGGTGGTTACAGAATAGTCATGGAGATGTAAAGTACAGCATAAGGAATATAGTCAATGATACTACAGTAATAATGTATGGTATCGGATGGGTAGTAAGGTTTATGGGGTGATCACTTATTAAGTTATATGATGTCTGATTACTGGATTCTACATCTGAAACTAATATAATCGTGTATGTCAACTTATTGAAAAAAAATAATTTATAGTAAAAAAATGAAACTTATCAGGATTTTGAGAAACATATGAAGTTGTAATAGTCACTTTTCTCATTTAAATCCATTTGTAATAATATTTTCTGGGTATTTTAAAAGAGTTTTTGTTTTATTTTGTAGCTATTTTATCACTAAAGATAAAGTTTCTTTTTTTTATTGTTGACACTATTACGGATGTCCACCATTTTCTCCCTTTGCCCACCTCCACCCAACTCCTGCCACCCTTCCCCTGGCCTTCACCACTCTGTTGTCTGTGTTCATGGACTGTGCATGTTTGTTATTTGACTACTCTCTTCGCTTTCTTTCATCCAGTCCTCCCACCCCCCGCCCCTTTGACCTCTGTCAGACTGTTCCTGTATCCACCATGCCTCTGGTTATATTTCATTTGTTAGTTTATTTTGTTCATTAGATTCCACATATAAGTATGATCATATGGTATTTTTCTTTCTCTGATTGGCTTAGTTTGCTTAGCATGATACCAATTTCCAGGTCCAAGTGCCCGACAGTAGATGAGTGGATAAAAAAGCTATGACTTCTAAGCTTTGCTTGCTGGCTCAATTATGGAATTTGCTCTTTGGATTTTTGTTTTAGGGTTCACTCTGCTCACTTTAGTTGCTTTCGACTATTATGGATCCAGGTTTCAACTCACATTCGATACTATACTAGCATGGTCAAATTTCTGGTGAACTAACTGAGCATTGAATTTTGGCTCCACTAGCAAGAGAGCTAACCTCTAATATGATACAGAGGGTAAATAAGGCAGAATTTTTTTTTAATTGATATTTAGAGAGTGGAAGAGAGACACAGAGAGAAAGACATTGAATGGCTATCTCTTGCACTCACCCTGACTGGAGATTAAACCCCAAACCTGCTGGTTATAAGGGATGATTCTCCAACCAACTAAGCCACCCCAGGCCAGGGAAGGGCAGGGAAGAATTTCTTAACTTGAGATCCCTGAATCCTTGAGGTCCATTGCATTTGCTTTATGTGATTGTTAGTTCTACAAAGTATATAAACAATATCTACATTTATATGCATATATTAGTATATTTACTTTTTGGGGTATATGGCCTGTATTTGCCATACTCTAGCAATAAAAATTGTCTATGATAGTAACCTAGCTGTCTTTCACATATGTCCCTCACCCAAACCTAATCAACAGTCAACCATTTTGAATTCTAAATCATGAGTAACTCTGAGTTCTGTTCACTCTCCAATATCTTTGGTGCCGTCATCCAAGTCTAAGCCAGGATTATTACACCAATAGAAAACTTTAATAAATGCAATAAGTTCCTTGACTTCAACCCCCAATGAACCCAGGGTATTTTTAATAAAAAATGATCATGTTGCTCCTTTCTTTCCTTAAAAGTTTAGCGTTGTTTATGCCATTTTAAAATGCATTTAGAATAATGTAGATTTAAAATAACATTAAATCCTTAGTATCACCCAGCAGTCAATCTAGTGAGACTGTAAAACTCCTTGGCTAATAAAACAGCTGCTGGAGTCACTTCAAGTCATAGCTCTTCTGCTTACTATGAAATTTTGGGCAAGTTATTTAATCCTCTGTGCCAAGTTTCTTTTTCTATATGATGGGGATAAAGATGTATCTACATGGAATTGCTGTGAAATTAAGTAGGTTTAAATAACAGTAGACTTAGAACACTACCTAGGAAGCTCCCAATAAATATCTTAATATATATTAAGTTTTGCATGATATAACTCCTGCCTTCATCTTCATATTTATCTCACATAACATCCCAAAACCCTGCCTACCAATCAGCTTTAACTCCAGTCTCACTGGCCTTTTTACAGCTCTGTAAACACCTTGAGATAATTATTCCTTATTCTTATGCATACCTGCTTTTCGCAAGATCTTCACACTTACTGTTCTTTCACTTCAGAAATTTAGCTTCACTGACTGATTTTAGACAACTTTAGATTTTATGAATTGTTCTCATCATATCTCATTAAAAAGATGTGATTGTAATTATTTTCAATAATTATTGTTGACTTGATTGCTCACTAAGTTGAATGCCTCATACTGGAATCTTTTAAACAGATTTTCTTCATCTTTCTTTCACCAGCACATATAATATATAGCACATATTAACTACCCAATAGTTTTTGTTGAATTATTATAGTGAAAGAACAAAAGAGATCCTGAAATCCCCTAAATCATAAAAAACACAGATATGAGAGAGCTGATGATAATGTATTTGGGGAAATTGTGCTCAAAGATTGGGTGGGACCACTGAGGATTGCTCAGAAGAGATGATACATTTCTAAGGTAAAGACAACTCACCAAGTTCCAAAAATAGAAAACCAAATAGCTGGGATTAATACCAAGGAAAATTTAGCTAAAATAAATATCAAACACAATTTTGTCAAGTATGAACTGTACTAAATTTGGGTACTATGTTTAACATAATTAATACAATGACCATACCCCCCCTCCCCCAGCACATCTATTGAGAATCCTTCATATACTTAGTCTTCCTTGTCTGGTTCCCTTTCTACCTGCCAGCACCCCCACAGAGATATTTTTAACCATACTAAGTTAATTCCTTTCCTCCCAAGGAGTCTCAAAACCATAAGAAACCACAAATAGGCATGTATGTTTTTGAGACTGAAGGTTTGCCAAAGAAAAGTATTCAAGCCAAATCAAACTTGAAACTCTAATGCTTTCACACTTAAAACATTGCAGTTTCATGGTAATGCAATGTCCAAGAAAACCACAACATTAAAAAAATTTTCAACACTTCGTGATGTTAAAGGATAAATAAATGAAACATAACATTTTGATTAAACTGGAAAGCAAATAAAATCAAAGTACAATTTTTCATCTTAATTACTTTTTCTAATTTACAAAAATTTTAATATTTTAAGCTTAAGTAAAACTAAGATGTAAAACATAATGTATGGTATAGAATTTTAAACTGATAAATGCTAAAGTAAAGTATGCATAAGAAGTATTATAAAGGCTATTTGAAGGGAAGATCATTTCAAAGGTAAAAATAAGCTTTTTTGTGCAAAGTCAAAGTACATAATATAATTAATTTTTTTGCAGTCTGTTTTTACTTTATGGTAAACAAAGACTTGCCCAATTTTTAAAGATATTGTAGAGTTTTTATGTCTGCCTTCTTCTCCAATAAGTAGTTTTGAAATTATATAGATGTTCTTTTTTATTGTTGTGTTCTTTCAGTGAGCTTAATATAAAAATGTGTGATCAGAGTCTATTTTATTTTTAAGTTTATTAAGTGCTAACTCTGTGCACCTCATATGCATTAACTCATTCCTAAGCAACTCCTACACATGAACTCATTTCTTCTTCGGAACAATACTATATGATTTATGTACTATTATCGAATCGATTATACAGATGGGGGGGAAAAGGCACAGAGATGCTGAATAAATTTTTGATATTTACACAGTTTTCAAGGGGCAGGATTGAGATTTAAACCTTGGCAGGTGTGAGGTGATACATCATTGTTGTTTTAATTTGCATCTCTCTGATGATTAGTGATGTTGAACACTTTTTCATATGTCTCTTGGCCAATTGTATGTCCTCTTTGGATAAGTGTCTATTCAGGTACTCTGCCCATTCACACTCATGTTTATGAATTTTAAACACATACGATCAAACTTGAATCTGTGAACTCGATCAGAAATAGGCTCCCTAGAATTTCTAGCCATCTGTTTCCCTCTCCATCTAAACCAGTCAGATTCTCATTACAGAGAAACTCTCTTAGCTGGCGTCATCAAGTCCTTCCTAACTGCCAGATCTCCTGGATGTCTTTCTGAATTTAACTTGTTTTACATAATTTCCATAATTAAGGTTATTACTCACTTCTTTGCTGAATATTTCTCTTCTCTCTCTCTCTCTCTCTCTCCTTCTCTTCTCTCTCCCTCTCTCACCAATGGCTGCTATGACATCAAATTTAATGGTTCAACTCTATATCCTAAATTCTATATATATATATTGATTTTAGAGAGGAAGGGGGAGAGGGAGAGATAGAAACATCAATGATGAGAGAGAATTATTGATTGGCTACCTCTTGCATGCCCAATACTGGGGATCGAATTCACAACCTGGGCATGTGCCCTGACCAGCAATCAAACCTTGACCTCCTGGTTATAGGTCGACACTGAACCACTGAGCCATGCCAGCCAGCTTCTTCAGCTTTTTGACAACATTTATCCATATTTCTTTTTTTATTTTAAAAACCATAAGTATTTTCTATTTTGGTGTGAACTTAGAACTACTTAAAGCAGTGATGGCGAACCTTTTGAGCTCGGCGTGTCAACATTTTGAAAAACCTAACTTAACTCTGGTGCCGTGTCACATATAGAAATGTTTTGATATTTGCAACCATAGTAAAACAAAGACTTATATTTTTGATATTTATTATATATTTAAATGCCATTTAACACAAAGAAAAATCAACCAAAAAAATGAGTTCGCATTTCATCTCTGACACGCGTGTCATAGGTTCGCCATCACTGGTCTAGTTGGAGGGGAGGCCA
>NW_006300375.1:3875322-3876415 GCF_000327345.1 Myotis davidii
CCTGCAACCATAGTATAAAAAAGATTTATATTTTTGATATTTATTTTATATATTTAAAGGCCATTTAACAAAGAAAAACCAAAAAAATGAGTTCGCGTGTCACCTCTGACACGCGTGTCATAGGTTCGCCATCACTGATTTAAAGAGTGGCTTTTTTTTTTCTTCTTCGATCCATCTTCCTTATACTCAAGATTTTAACTAATAACCCTATGCTGATTTTTATGTCAGGTATTTATTTCTGGACATGATCTCTATTCTAATTTCTAGAAAAATATTTATGTATGTTACCTAGTGAATAACTACTTGCATGTCTCACATGTAACTCAAATCATCATTCACTGCTCTTTCATTTTTCTCAATCATATATCCAGTATTCTTTTTAAAGTTGTTTTTTAAAAAAATATATTTTATTGATTTTTTACAGAGAGGAAGGGAGAGAGATAGAGAGTTAGAAACATCGATGAGAGAGATACATCGATCAGCTGCCTCCTGCACACTCCCCCCCCTCTTTGGAGAAGTGTCTATTCAGGTAACTCTGCCCATTTTTAATTGGATTGTTTGTTTCCCTTTTATTGAGTTGTATGAGTACTTTATATATTTTGGAAATTAACCTCTTATCCAATGTATCATTGGTAAATTTGTTCTAAGAGTCTGAAACACCAACCAGAAAGAATGTATGCACTCTATGCTCATAGCAGCATTATTTACATTAGCTAAGATCTGGAAACAGCCCAAGCCATCAGTAGATGAGTGAATAAAAAAGTTGTGGTCCATTTATTTACACAATGAAATACTGCATGGTCATATAAAAGAAGGAACTCACCTTTTGCCACAGCATGAATGGACCTGGAAATTATTATGCTAAGTGAAATAAGCCAGTCAAAGAAAGACAAATATATTATGATTTCACTTATGTGTGGAATCTAATGAACAAAATAAACTGATGAACAAAATTAAAACAGATGCATGCATACACAGAATAGACTGACAGCTGTCAGAAGGGAGGGGAGTTGGGGAACTGGATGAAAGAAGGTGAAGGGATTAAGCAAAAATAACCACCAAGTATACATAATATATAGATACAGACAACAGT
>NW_006300375.1:3880956-3885434 GCF_000327345.1 Myotis davidii
CATGCTGGCAGGTGTGAGGTGGTACCTCATTGTTGTTTTAATTTGCATCTCTCTAATGATTAGTGATGCTGAGCAGTTTTTTATATGACTCTTGGCCATCTGCATGTCTGTCCAGGTAACTTCTGCCCATTTTTAATTGGATTGTTGTTTCCCTTTTATTGAGTTGTATGAGTACTTTATATATTTTGGAAATTAACCTCTTATCCAATGTATCATTGGTAAATTTGTTCTAAGAGTCTGAAACACCAACCAGAAAGAATGTATGCACTCTATGCTCATAGCAGCATTATTTACATTAGCTAAGATCTGGAAACAGCCCAAGCCATCAGTAGATGAGTGAATAAAAAAGTTGTGGTCCATTTATTTACACAATGAAATACTGCATGGTCATATAAAAGAAGGAACTCACCTTTTGCCACAGCATGAATGGACCTGGAGATTATTATGCTAAGTGAAATAAGCCAGTCAAAGAATGACAAATATCACATGATCTCACTTATATATGAAATCTGATGAACAAAATAAACTGATGAAGAAAATAGAACCAGAGGCACGGAAATATGGAACAGACAGAGGAATCTCAGAGGGAAGAAGGGGGGGTGGGATAGGAAGAGATTAACCAAAGAATTTATATGCATATATGTATTGCCCAGGAACACAGATAATAGGGTGGTGAAGGCCTGGGGCATGGTTGGAACTGGGTGGAGGGGGGTAATTAGGGGGGGAATATCTGTAATACTCTCAACAACAAAGATAAAAAAATTAAACTCCACATCTGACAATATCAACGCTTTAAAAAAATTACCTCTTAACAAGCTGCTCAAGGTACATCCTCTGTCATGCTCTTCCTCACACTTCACTCATTATTTGAACTCTCTCTTTTTCACATAGGCATGCACACTCATAACACACACACACACACACACACACACACACACACAAACACACAGAGGAGTGCATGTACTATGTCATATCCTACTTCCGTGCCTTTTTTCATACTGTTTCCTCTCCTTGGAAGGGATTTCCTTTCATTTCTAGTTTGCTTAGAACACACAATTCATTTAAATGCACCTCTTGTAGTATTTCCTTGGGGAAGAGTTTTCTGATTTTTTAAAAGATTCAATTAAATAATTTCCTCAATACCAGTCTTTCTTGCCTAAATTACCATAGTAGACTTAAATTAATTTTGCCTCTTCATTTCCCCATGTAACTGTAATTTCCCTCATGTAAAATTGGTATCTTATTCATTTTTCTTTTCCTAAACAGCCATTTAGTAGGTAGGTAATGGCCCCTTAATAAGGATTTACATCTTTAATTGAACAAACATATGTTTTATATATCTGTCAGGAAAAAATACATAATTGAAGTGTTTTCAGACTTAGATTTTTTAATGTGGTATGATAATTAGAATAATCTTTATTCTTATTAATTGTTCTTTGTTGATTATAGATATTTTAATCATAGTATATCATTTGCCTTATGGGAGGTGATACTGTAAAATTCAAAGTAAAGTGAAACTGCCCTAACTGGTTTGGCTCAGATCATTGGCCTGCAGACTTAAGGGTCCAGAGTTCGATTCCGGTCAAGGGCATGTGCCTTGGTTGCGGGCACATCCCCAGTGGGGAGTGTGCCAGAAGTGGCTATAGATGTTTCTCTCTCATTGATGTTTCTAACTCTCTATCGCTCTCCCTTCCTCTTTGTAAAAAATCAATAAAATATATTTTAAAAAAAAGTAAAGTGAAACCGATGCCTTCTAATATTTACTTTCCAAAGATTAAGATATATTTTCACATTTACAAATTTGAAGTAAAGCACAAATTTAACATAATATGACTATTAATAATGATTTTGATAGAAGTCATTTGGTTTGAGGTTTACCTATCACATAGATATTAACAAGATGACCTTGTTAATTTCCTATTACTTGAAGTTCTGTGAAATGGAGTACAGTAACTGGCACTTTTTCATATATATATTTGAAAAAATATAAATATATATATTCATATAAATATATATTTCATATATATTTTGTATATATATATATACAAAATCAAGGCATTAAAGTGTTTCATAAATGACTACTTTAGCTGAGATATTTTTACATCTGGACTCTGACATCCCACTGGGTTAAAAACTATTAATTGTCTAATTGAAACATCATCTTCTGAAATCCATAGACATAAATCCCTCTATTTATTTGTAGTCATCTATTTGGAGATCTCTACATCATCTGCACTATATTTTCCCAAGATGACCCATGGCCTGAGAGATACCAGAGAGCTTTAGACCATCTCCTTGCTAGATTGACATGTATAGTAGAGAAGATACACTCTTTAATCTATAACTCTACAGTGTATCACATTTCCATTTATGTTGTACATCACTATATTTTAGTGATGCTTCCTGATATGTTCAAATAAGTTATGTTTTCATGCCAAAAATGATTGTACTGTCTCTGTTTTTATTGGTTTACCATTTTCTCTAGGGAACTGATGAAGAGTCAGACTTTTGAAATTGCTGTTAAGTGAAAGACAATACTGAGATCTGAGAGAAAATGTTTAAAGTATAAAAGAAAAGCTTTCCTATTTTTTATTTTCTACCTCTAGTTCTTAAATCTACTGTTCAACTTTCTACAAATTAATAATGAAATGTTTTATGATACTTAATAAGTTTTGTCCAAACCAGGAGACTCAAGTGAAGAGTCACTTACATCCAGAGAGAATTAGTTCATACAAAAGATAAATTCGCTGAAATGTGATGATATATAAAAGTAGACAGAATTTTGGCAAAGAAAATACCTTCTAGAATTCTAGTTTTCATATATTTTAGTCTATGAATCATTTGGGGCCACCAAAGATCCCCGATGTTGGCTGACATTGAATATTTTTCTTTAAGCACAATTGACCTGGTTCTACCTCTCTAAGCCTATAATTCTACAAATAATAACTATGCCACAATTAGAGAGTTACCATCTTTAAATCACTTCTGGTGACTCTGATGCATTTTTGATGAGCTGGAAGCCCACCAACTTTAGCAGCACTTATATTTTCCTCTTGCCATATCATTGATAGTTATACAATGATAAATTCCAATGGAAAAAAAAATCACCTATGTCATGGCTTTATTGGGATCATTAATGTAAATATAGACAGTTTCTGTACATAGAAGATAAATATTTGTTCTCCATTCCCAGTAACAATTCATTTTTCCTTTTTCTCAAAGACCTCAGCTCATTGTCCTTGACATCTTTCTTTTATCATTTTCATTTAAAAAAATCTTTATTGCCCTAACTGGTTTGGCTAAGCGAATAGAGCGTCAGCCTGCGGACTCAAAGGTCCCAGGTTCAATTCCGGTCAAGGGCATGTATCTTGGTTGCGGGCACATCCCCAGTGGGGAGTGTGCAGGAGGCAGCTGATCGGTGTTTCTCTCTCATTGATGTTTCTAAGCTCTCTATCCCTCTCCTTCCTCTCTGTAAAAAATCAATAATATATATATTTTTAAAAATCTTTATTGTTGAAAGTATTACATATATTCTCCTTTCCACCCTCCCCATTGACCTCTACCACCACACCCATGTCTACAGTGGAGGAAAATCAAAAGATATTTTTGTATGCTCCATTGGTAATCTTTTATTCTATTGAAATGATATCTCAACTGCTAGTAATCGTGAGAGAGATCACTTTGTACCATAAGCCTAAAATTTAGTCTGGAAAAACACACACACACACACACACACACACACACACACACCCCTATTTGATTGTTTTATTTTATAAATTCAGATAATAGAATGGTTAAATACAGCCAAATAATTACCTCATGAAAAATCATGAGAGTTTTAATAATATTTTTTAATCTTCACTTCTGATTAAATGCTAAAAAGAGGAAATGAAGTTGATATTTCTAATTTTAGAAGTAAAGGCTCTATTCATTTCCTGAGAATGAAAACCAAACACTTTTTAAAATTATAATCTAAAAATGGGTGATATTTTAATGGAAAAAGAGCTAGAAAATCCTCCCCTAAAACATACAATCATTACCCCAATTAAACAATGTTTACATCCTAATAAACATTTTATTAAAATATAACATAGGCACATAAAAGTATATATGTCACCAGTGTACAGAACAACAGTTCATCACAAAATAAACACATATGTCCATTAATGTGTTAAAAATTAAAATTTAGGAAGAAACTAAGATGGCGGCATAGGTAAACACCGAAATTGCTGCCTCCTACAACTTCAAAAATACAATAAAAAGACAAAACAGATATCATCCAGAACTACAGGAAGGCTGGCTGAATGGAAATTCTACAACTAGAAGGAAAGAGAAAAGCACACTGAGGGTCAAGAGCTGCGGAAGTAAAGTGCAAAGGTACGGAGGCTCGAGCACGCGCAGAAAGGGGCTGGCACCTGAGGACGCGGCTGTCTTTTTGAATTGGGAGGGAGTCAGAGGCTCCCGGCTGCCTGCCATTT
>NW_006300375.1:3886435-3900402 GCF_000327345.1 Myotis davidii
GAGTGCAGAGAACCCCAAACAAAAGGAATCCAAAGAGGACAACACCAAGACACATCATAATTAAAATGCCAAGAGCAAAAGACAAAGAGAGAATCTTAAAAGCAGCAAGAGAAAGAAACTCAGTTACCTACAAGGGAATACCCATACGACTATCAGCTGATTTCTCAACAGAAACTTTGCAGGCCAGAAGGGAATGGCAAGAAATTTTCAAAGTGATGAATACCAAGAACCTACAACCAAGATTACTTTATACAGCAAAGCTATCATTCAGAATTGAAGGTCATATAAAGAGCTTCACAGATTAGAAAAAGCTAAAGGAGTTCATCAGCACCAATCCAGCATTATATGAAATGCTGAAAGGTGTTCTTTAAGAAGAGGAAGAAGAAAAAGGAACTCTTACCATTTGCCACAACATGGATGGAACTGGAGAGCAGATAAATACCACATGATCTCACTCATTTGTGGAATATAAGGAACAACATAAACTGATGAACAAGGACTGATCCAGAGACGGAGAGGCATTGATTGGACTGTCCGGCTTTGGAGGGAGGGTAGTGGAGGGTGGGGGTAAGGGGGAAAGATCAACCAAAGGACTTACATGCAGGCATATAGGCCTAGCCAATGGACACGGACAACGGGGTAGGGGGGGGAGGGCACGAGGGGGGGTTAGAGGGTAACGTGGGGACAAGGAAACATATGTAATATCTTAATCAATAAAAAATATATTTTTAAAAAAATTAAAATTTAATTATTTAAAATATTTATCAATTTAATATAGCCAATCATCAACACATTATGCTAACATAATGCATTTTTATAAAAACAAATTACATTTTCCAAACAAAAATGTAAGAAATTAACATTACATACATTTTTCAAACTCTTTAATATCGGTATTAATAGAAGAGAGTTGGATTTTTTATATTAGTTTCTGTATTTAATCTTTTGCAATATGTTGCTTGGTTAATTGCTTAGAAGGAAATGCAGTTGCATAAAAATACATACTAGTAGTTGGAAAGGCAAGTTTGTTTTACTATCTTTTTTCAGGTAATTGTGGATATTTTTAACACTACAGAAAATTTCTACAAGTGGTAATTTCTTAAAGGTACATTAGAATGTGGAACTGAAACTGTACTAATGTTAACCCTTATACCTCTCCCACTTCTACCCCTGGATACAACAAATTTCTTATTTCTGTCTCCTCAGATTAATCTCGCCTGTAGCTGAACTTAATATGAGTGGATTCAAACTCTAAACACACACACACACACACACACATATATATATATATATATATATATGAAAGTCTAAACAACTGAACAACTGGTCACTGAACAACTGAACAACTGGTCGACTGGTCACTATGATGCACACTGACCACCAGGGGGAAGACACTCAATGCAGGAGCTGCCCCCTGGTGGTCAGTGCACTCCCACAGACAACCTCCCATGGCTGGCCAACCTCCCGCAGTCCCTCCCTCTGGCTGACCAGGGAGGGGGGCAGGCCGATGGACCCCACCCTTGCTCAAATTCATGCACTGGGCCTCTAGTAAGGAAATAAGAATGAAGCCAGCAAATAATGTCTCAGTATTATTATAAAAACAGTTTTTGCCTTTATAGACCACCTGCAAGACACTCAAGGACCACTAGGGTTTTCCTAATTACCTTTTGAGAACCACTATGTTGGTATAGTATTTTACTATATAAATACACCTAATTTTTTAACCTATTCTATTAATATATATTTAGGTCATTTATTAAAACCATTATCCTTCCCCTAAATGTTATTCAGTGTACTTTTGTTTTATGTGCATATATTTCTGGATTCTATAATACTGTTTTGTTTTAGCTATCTAATATTATAACAATAAAACAACATTTTACTTATTGTGGCTTTACAATAATATATAATATGCCATAGATAAGTCCTCCAATTTTTTCCTTTAACATTTTCTTTGCTATTTTTGGCATTTAAATATTAATTCTAGAGTAAGATAACCCTGTAATTTTTGTTTTCTCTGTGGACTCATACAAAACATTGATTAGAGTCATTCTTATGTATCTTATTTTTTTATGCAATGGTTGATAGGACTTTAAAATTTTTTTAGTTTCCAATTCTGGTTTATGGAAATACAATTAATTTTTCTATGGTGTGAATTTGCTTATTTATTTTAATAATTTGGTACACACTTTGTTTTTCCTATGTAAATTCATGACATCTGAAATAATGAAAATTATTTGTCTTCTTTTCCATTATTTCTCTTACTTGCTTTATTGCACTGTCTAGGAAAGAGCTCAAGTAAAATATTAAATAGAAGCAATGATATCAGATAGTGCTGCCTAATTGCCAAACTCAAGGGTACAGCTTTCATTATTAATTATTTAGTAATTACTTAATAAACATAATTTCATCAAGTTTGTTTGCTATAGGTTTTGATAGAAAGTTCCTTTATATTCCCAGTTTATAAATACTTTTACATCATGAATGTGAATATTATCAAATTCTTTTTGAACCTAAAATAGTTTTCTTTTTGTATCTTTTTAATATAATGAATTATATTGATGGGCTTTTAAAAAAAACCTAGAATAAATCCAACCTGATTGTGATTTTACATAGGGTCACACACAAAAAATGATTTTGAATTGACAATGTTTCATTTAGAATTTTAAAATGTGTATTCATGGAAGAGATTGCCTTGAAACCAATCCTTTGTACATTGATTGTGCTTGTCAGGTTTTAGAATTAAGGCAATTTCCCCCCTAAATTCCATTTTTCTTATTTTCTAAAAATTTATCTTTATTGTTAAAAGTATTACAGATGTCCCCCTTTTCCTCCCTTCAACTCCTTTCTCCCCTCCTTCGCTCCCCCTGCCCAAGCCTTCACTGCATTATTGTCTGTGTCCATGGGTCATGCATATCTGCATAAGAGGAGTTCCAGAAGAAGAAAGTGAGCAAGGGATAGAGAAGCTCTGAAAAAAAAATAATGGCAGAAAACTTCCCTAACCTGGTGAAGGAAAAAGTCACACAAATTCAGAAATCACAGAGACTCCGAAGCAAGAAGAACTCAAAGAGGCTCATGCCCAGACATATCATAAGGTGATGTACTCTTAAACCAAGTTAGGAGGTGTTACTTTTATTTTTGTGTAAGTATGTGTAAACTGGAATTTTCTTTCTTGGTGGAAATTCAGGAGAGGATTAACAACAATTCATCATTTTTGTTTATTCATTAAGGTATATATATATATATATTAAGGTATATATATTTATATGATGCCTATGTCTTTAGTGTTGAGTTCCTTGATTTATTCATTTTTCTTTAGTTTTATTATTTTTCAACTAGAGGCCTGGTGCACGGATTCATGCACCAGTGGGATGCCTCGGCCCAGCTGCGGGAATCGGGCTGAAACCAGCTCTCCAACATCCCCGGCTGCGGGAATCGGGCTGAAATCAGCTCTCCAACATCCCCCAAGTGGTCCTGGATTGCAAGAGGACAGTTCTCGGGTGATGTACCCAGAAATCGGGCTCCCTCCTCTCTGGTTCTGCATGCATCATCCAAGAACTGCAGCTGCCAAGTCACTGCAGCTTAGCAGCCATCAATTACACACACTATCTGGCCTGGTCTCTATGTAAATTTAATTAGTCTTAAAGCCTGTCTAAACAGAGAGCAAGAAGACCACATTATCTTAGTTCTAGCTTAAACTTTAAACTTCAAATTCATCCCCATTCTGACACCTAGATCCTCTCGCACACAAACACAAATAATTTATTAGAAATGGCCATTAAGTCAATTGCATTAGAACTGGCTTAATTCTGTAGTCAGCACTCCAAATTAGCTATTGGCCTCACAGCAGGCCACCTGGAACTCTTGAAGCATGACAGGTGAAGAATGGGTAAAGAATGTCTTAGAACAGGGCCAATTCCTATTCTTTAATCAATTAAAAGATAATTCTATTTTCCATTATACATATTGAGAAGTTAGTGATTAGTTTTTTTTGTTACTCTTTGATCCCAATATGTATTTTTTCTGATTGCTTTAAAATTGTCTTGACCCAGAGAACTGATGCTGTTGTAATAGCCTGGCTAATATTTAATAGGAAAAGAGAAGTCAAACATTGTAAGCACGGAAACCTGGGAAACTTCACCAGAAAGCTACAGCTTCGCATAGCATTGTTCTTCCAAGGGATTAACAACCCTTTCTTCCCCCATCTGGTACTATTTTATTGGGGGGTAAAGGCAGAGACAGGCACATGCAGAGTGGAAGTCAGGGTGGTGCAGGGGAAGTGGTTGCCAGTCTAACCTGGGCAACAGTGGATTAGCTAGTGGGTGGAACTCATCCAAGAAGCACATGAAATATTGGAAAGTTAACTGGTTCGTTTGAAGAAGCTCCTGGTTAAAACTTCAGACAAAGCAGCTTTCTCTATCTTGTTCTCTCTTGTTCCATGATCCACACTGGCCCATCCATCCATGTGTTCTCTCTCAACAGCCATGTGGCCTTAGCAGCTGCATGGCCCATGTCCACGCATACTCCACATACAGGATGCTGAACTGGACTGTACTTTAATATGGAGCAGAAACTATGGGCAGTGGCCTTTATTTTGGCCCTGCTGAATACACGTTTCAATTTTTTCCATGATAGGTTGGTTCCCTTGGAAGGGAGCCCCCTTAATTTTACATCATCAATAAAGTTTTCCACGAAACCCCATTCTCTTGTGGGGGCCTCAGGAAATTATTTTCCTAGAGGCACTCCAAGAACTCTACTTCCACCAATAATACTATTATTAAAAAAAAGAAAACCAGAAGATAATTTGGGAGTAGAATCCAAATCTGGGAAGTTACATTACAACAAACAAACAAAAAAACCCCACTATGACATACTGGTTTGGGGATCAAATATATGGAAACCTGCCGATCCTTGAAGAGCCTATCTATGAAAGGTTGAAAGGAATTGAGGAAAATGTATTGGAAGCTTAAGGGAAGGGGACTTTTATCTTTGACTCTCTTTCTAGTCTGCAAAGGAGTCTCAATGTAAAAAAGAGCAAGAAAAAATCAAATCCAGAACCCTGCCAGGAAAGCATGGCCTCCTGGGAAAAACAAAGCCAAGGTTTGAGAGAAAAATTCTTTGCTGAGGTCCCAAAATACTTAAGGTACTTTCTCATAGATTTTTCAGAAAGACAAAAGGCCTTCAAAGGATCTTAGGGGTTGGTCTTGCATATACTGTTAAATCATAGAATTTCTAAGAATCTTTGGGTTTTGTCATACAACAAGCACAAAGTTATGGAACTTAAGGTAGTGAAAAGCTTAAGTAGACAATATTTGTAGTCATTGCTTTTGTTTAATGAATTGAATTGCAAATTATGCATTTAAAAAGACAATGTTTTTAAAGGAATTATTCCAGCCTGCACTGAAAGAGAGAGATACAGCGTAAAATAAAAAAGTGGTCTTTTCTCTACTTTTTAAAAATTGAGATATAATTGACATATAACATATCAGTATCAAGTGTGCAACATAATGATTCAGTAAATAAACCCTTTAAAATAATCACCACAATAAGTTTAGTTAACATCCATCATGACACATAATTACTTTTACTTGTTATGAGAATTTTTGAGATCTATTTTAAAATCTACTTTTGAAAATGTGTCTGTTCAGATAACCCTATTGTGATAGTTAATATTATGTGTCAGGCTAAGAGATGCTCAGATAGCTAGTAAAACATTATTTGTGAGTGGGTCTATGAGAGTGTCTTTGGAAGAAATTAACATTTGAAAATTCTCTTTTTAAAAAATGTTTTTATTGATTTATTTATTTATTTATTTTTTTGAGAGAGAGAGAAAGAAAGGAGAAACATCAATCGGTCACCTGCCACTGGGGATATAGCCTGATCAGGAATGGAACTGGTGACCTTTTGGTACATGGAACAATGATGCTTGACCAACTGAACAATACAGGCCAGGGCAAGAGATCAGCATTTGAATTAGTAGAGTGAGTAAAGAGCGGACTGTTACCAAAGCCCTTGGGCATCAGCTAATCTGTTTAGGATCTAAAGAGAACAAAACCCTGGTGAGCCTGAGTGGCTCAGATTGCTGTGTGAAGTCCTGTGCACCAAAAGGTTGTTGATTTGGCTCCATGTCTGACCTGACTGGGTAGGAATGGAAGGAAACTGATCCATGCCTCTCTTTCTCTCTCTCTCTCTCTCTCTCTCTCTCTCTCTCTCTCTCTCTCTCTCTCTCCTAGGGTGAGGATTTAAATAGAACAAAATGTTGGAGAAAGGGTGAATTCACTCTCTCTACTTTAGCTGAAAACATCCATCTTCTCCTGCCTTTGAACATTGGTGCTCCTACTTCTGGGTGCTTGTTGGTTTTTTTTTTACCTCACACCAGAACATTACACTTTTGTGCTCCCCTCTCATCCCCCATTCTCTGGCCTTCAGACTTAGATTAAATTATACCCCTATTTTCCTGGTTTTTCAGTTTGAAGATGGCAGATTATGAGACTTGTCTGCCTTCTTGATTGCTATCTATCTATCTATCTATCTAATCTATCTTATCTCTATCTCTATCTCTATCTCTATCTATCTAATCTCTATCTCTATCATCTCTACCATCTCTATCTCCTTTCAATCCTGTTTCACTAGAGATTTCTGACTACTATACCTATGCTGTCTCACCACTGAATGTTGAACATGGTGCTGGTGACAGGAGGCAGGGGCAGATCAAGAGGAACTGTAACTAAAGACTTGAACCTGAGGAGCTTCTTCTGTATCTCTACCTGATTTAAATGATGGCATTCTTGACCATGAACTATGTGGTCACTAGATAAAACTTTTGGAGAGTCTTGAAAGGGAATGAGTACATTTGCTTTTGGGAGGTATTTAATAACTATAGTTAGAAGGCATACTGCATAATTTGAAAAGATGGCAGCAAATTCTTTGACATTTCTCCCATAAAGAAGTTGAGTCTATGTTCCTTCCTTTTGAAACTGAGTGGGCTTTGACTGCTGTGTCCAATAGAGTATGGCAGAAGAAATGCTATGTGACTTTTGAGGCTGTTATAAAGATCAAGCACCTTTGTAACATCTTGCTTTTGGAATTCTGAGTCATTTGGACTATTTTTATATAGGGAGAATACTACCTACATTAACTTTTGAATAATGTTACTATTTTATATTATTAACTAGCTTTCTATTTTTCTTGAAGTTCTGATAATATTCATATTCATTATCAATTGATACATATTTACAGTTGACTAATTCTTCCCAATGTAGAGTGTCACATACATTAACATGAGAATATATTTTTTAAATAATTGTTATTTTTGCGTTTCTGGAAGTAGGTAATAGGGTAAAGTGTTGTAGAGGAGAAAGTATAAATGAGGTTAAAAAGAACCTAGGCCAAATCTAGATTTGAAGGAAATAAGCTCCCAAGATTTCCCTTTAAAGGTAGAGAATATAAGATAAGATAATATGATGAATAGGCCAAAATCACTACTAAATGAATGATAGTTTTACTAATTTATCCTTATTTTCTCCAAATTTTCCAAAGTATAGATATAAATCAATGACTAAGGAGATTAGTCATAAAGTGAGAGTCTATTGTTTATCAAGTTCTCAATTATGCTTTTGAGTTTTTGTTTGGACCTCATTTATTTTAGGGACCACTATATTTTTTAATTGATGGCTTCTGATAGATTGACTTATAAATAATTCTTTGTGGTGAAAGTAATAGGGACTTTAATATTTCACATATTTCAATTAATTTAGGTAGAGGGTTATTAAATGAATTTCAAAGACAAGTGTTTTGATTTTATGGGACCTAGTTTTTTTTTTATCGACTAACACTGAATTGCTGTAGGAGGTTTTAATTTCTTTAAAGTTATGCAATGTTACTGACTCAAGATCTTCTGATTTGATTGCTCAGCATTAGTCACCATCAGATGTAGAGCCCAGTAATTTCCCATAGGTCCATGAAGTCGTTTATGAAAGGAAACTATTATTTACAAATCCATCATAATCTTTTTTGTACTGTATATTTAAGCAACAGCTTTCTAAATTTAGTATAAAGGAAAATGATGTCACAAATTTACTCTTATTGAAATTCCTAAAATTAAGTTATTTTTATTTTCATAGAGCATGGAACATTGATTTTCAACATCTGTGTAGTTTGGAGATTATTTAATAATTCAAATAATCATGAAATGTAACTACATTTATAACTATAAAGTATCAATTGGATCCCCTTGAATTATGATTTATAAAGGACAGAAATGAGAATAAGTGAAAATTATATTAATAGATTCAAAAACCCTAAAATGTATCTCAACTTATTCTTAGGTGCATATGAAATAGGGAAAGCAAAGATTCTAAGAAAAATATTGATTCACAGGAGAGCAACTTTACATTCACAAGTCCCAAGAATATTAAAAACAATAGCTACAATAATTTTTTAATAAAAACACAATATAACAACTGCTATATTGTGACATCAAAAACACAAAAGGGTTGAAAATTAAAAGGGTAAAGCTTTTTATGTGATTGAAGATAAGTTGTTATTAGTGTAAAATACACTGATATATTTATAAGATGTTTTATTTAAGCCTCATGATTTCCACACAGCTAAAACCTATAGTATATTTAAAAGAGATAAACAGAAAGAAAAAAAATCAATTCACAAAGAAAGGCACAAGAGTGGGAGATAGGAAAAGTAAACTATAACTCCCCCCTACAAAACCAAAACCAACCGAACAAACAAAAAACCAGAAAATAATAGGATAATATTAGTAAGTCCATATATATACATATATAAATATTTACTCTAAATGTAAATGGGTTAAATTCTGCAATTAAAAAACAACAACATAAAGACCTTGGATCAGTGGCTATCAACCTTCTGGCCCTTTAAATACAGTTCCTCATGTTGTGACCCAACCATAAAATTATTTTCGTTGCTACTTCATAACTGTAATGTTGCTACTGTTATGAATTGTAATGTAAATATCTGATATGCAGGATGGTCTTAGGTGATCCCTGTGAAAGGGTCGTTTGACCGCCAAAGGGGTCGCGACCCACAGGTTGAGAACCACTGCCTTAGATAGATAAAAAATAAATAAGTAAAAAGAACCAACTATATGCTGCCACAGGAGACTTATTTAGCTTTAGGGACACACAATCATTAATGAGAGACAAAGAAGGCCATTATACAATGATATAAGGGTCAATTTGTCAAGAAAAAATAACAATTGTAAGTGTACTGCACCCAACATTAGGGCACCTAAATATTAAGCAAATATTAATGTATCTAAAGAGAGATAAAGACAACAATAACTACTTTCAACAATGGGTAGATAGATCATCCAGACAGAAGATCAACAAGAAACCGTTGAGCTTGATCTGTACATTAGACAAAATAAATCTAACATACATAAAACATTCTATCACCAGCAGCAGAATAAAGATTCTCCTCTGGTTCACATGGAACATTCTCCAGGATAGATAATATGATAGCCCACAAAATATTTCTTAGCAAATTTAAGAAGACTGATATCATATCCAACCACAATGGTCTGCAACTAGAAGTCAATAACAGAAGGAAAGCTTAAAAATTAACAAATATGTGGAAATTAAACAGCATACTCCTGGAAAACCAATGGGTGAAAGAAATAATCAAAAGGGAAATTATCTATTTAGTTTTAATGAAACAAGGAGATATTCTTCTCTGTTAATATTCTCCCATCAAAATTCCCATCATATATAATATATCAAATTGAAGTAATAGGGAAAGGGTTATATTTCCTATTCATCACTGTAATTTACAAATAAAACAAAAGTGTTATTAAAGAAAAATATGCATGGACAAATATTGCTTTTTTTTTTTCTAGATAACACCAGATAATATCTGAAACTCTGCTGCTAAAAAAGTGCCTTTTAATTTTCTCAGCCAATAGCCAATTCCAATGGGTCATTTAAATAATCTATGAGTATTCCACATTTGAATGTCAGGGCCCCATTCAGCTCTGTGATCTGAAGAATTAAGTTTTTCCCCAGTCATATCAAATTGGAGCCACTGGGTGGGTTTTGGAATAGGGCCAGGATCTCAGTGTTCTTTTCCTTAACTGGAATCTAGGAGAACTCAGTTTATCCCCCAAAAGTAGGCACTATGAGACCAATATCCTATAACTAATGCCAAAATGATCATATATTGGTTGGCAAAAACCTAAGTAGTTAACATAGAATGAGTAGGTATTAGGAACATGACCTTTTTTGACGATGCTGAAATTATATTAGGGATTCAATGGCAGAAGAGAATAAGCAAAATATATATAGCACGTAAATATCAATGTTATCTGGAAATAAAATATGAATAGAATATTTTAGAAAAAAAATGACATTAAATAAAGACACTTGAAAGTGGAAAGACTAGGGGGGAAACAAACAATGGTTCTTGCATTAACCTAATGACTAACATAAACATTAATATTTATTTTAGCATTTTTACTTCTTTTTTAAATTTTTATATTTTTAAAGTAACACTTGTATGTCATAGTGCTCAGTCTATGGAAGTATTATATTCTGGCTGCTGGAGATTACACTCTGTCAGAGGAAAAATAATAATTACAATTCTGCTGCTCAAAACAGTATTTAGATTTCTTTTTAACTCATTTAAATACCGAAGATAGGGGGGAAAAAAATAAAGCTTCTTTTGGTCTTTCAAGAAGCTCTTACATATCATAGAGTTAAACTATAATAGCAAATGTAAGACTAATGTGGTTAAGGACAATAACATATTTTATGAATTAAAACTCTTAGTTTCTTAAAACAAATTTATACTCTTGCCAAGATCTTTTATACTGTCACACACGCATTAGTTTACTTTTGAAGAAATAAGAAAATCTTTTTTTCTGTTATTTTTATATGATACTTAAAATTCCTGTTTTTTTCTCAACCTACCAGTTGCCAGTAAATTTGATAAAGAGCTTCTACATAACACACATTTTGATAAGAAGTATATATATAGTAGCTATTGATGCAACATACAGAAGCTATGCTGTCATTCTGAATACATCCACCTGACTTATTGCTTAAAAGTAAGGTAGTTCCCTTGGATCAAATACATACAGATGTTTAAAACCTATGGTACAAATTAGAGGGGAAAATTTTTGTCTTAAAGAGCCAACCTGTTTAAAATGCAAAATTGTCTTTTAAAAATTCTCCTTATGGAAACACAGCTTTCACTGAAGTTTTGTCTACACTGGTAATCATTTTCTATGAGATTTGCCAACGTTCACTGTCTATCCCCACTGGAAAGAAAAAAAAAATGGATGTTTTCCATCTGCAGCAAAGTAGAGTCAAAACAAACGTATTTAAATTGGAAACACTTGTGGCTAAAAGAGCTGTTCTCCATGAAAACATCTGGTTGTACTTTTAAGCCATTGCCAAATAAACGCAAGCTGGAAAATCTATTTTATGCCACACATGGTCACCCATATATATGTAGCTGGCCTAAAACTGTTTTCATTTGAGGTCAGCACCCTTTTTTAGAAAGGAAAGTACAGATTTGTGAGTGTTCAGTGATTTCTAACAATGCTGCTGGAGTGACCATGGAGGTTTGAACATGTCTACTTTCTTCCAGACAAGGAACAGAATATGACAGATAGTGATTTTGATAGTTTTCAGGTAGACAATGCAAAGACTGAAATAATGATGGTTGTGGAACAGATCAAACAGCTACTTGTGAACAAAGACTGCTCGTGGTTTCTGGTTTCTGCTAGTTTTGGTTTTGTTTTGTTTTTTCTTATTTACATTGACTCAAAAGGATAATCAACTGAAAAGATGCAAAGAGTCAGAATTTCAGACTACAGCATTTGGTTAACTAAGTTTATTTCTTAGTGCAAGTAACCCCAAAATATCAGTGCCTTAACACAATAGAAGTTTCTCTTTCATGGAAGCCCAATGCTGATGTTTTTGGTTGGTGGGTAGCTTCCATATTGTCTTTCAGGGATCCAGTTTTTTTCAATCATGTAGCTCTCTCCAACAGCAGGGCTCCAAGACTACTGAAGGTTATTCTGTATCTGCTCATCAGACAGAGTTTACAGGATCATACTGGAGATTTTTGGCGCCAGGCCTGGAATTGTGTACTGTACTTCCTTCCAGGTCTCCTTGGCCACAGCTAGTAAAAGGAAGACTCTGGTACTCTAGCTGTGTACGAGGAGAAATAGGATGCGGGTTTTGGTAAATGCAAAGTTATCTCTGCTACACTCAGGAGTGGAGTTAAATAGAACGTTTTTCAACTATTAAAACACAATATTTTACATTTCATTATACATATAATGTAAATGTCAGAACAAGGACATATTTGCTATCCTATATAATAAAAGCCTAATATGCCCCACTCCTGCATCCCTCCCCAGCCCTGATCGTGCACCCATGGGGTCCCTTGGCCTGGCCTGCACCCTTTCACAATCCAGGACCCCTCAGGGGATGTTGGAGAGCTGGTTATGGCCCGATCCTGGAGGCCAGGCCAAAGGACCCCACTGGTACACACATTTGTGAATCGGGTCTCTAATCTCTACTAATAAAAGGCAAAGATGCTAATTGACCGTACCTTTGCTATGCCCAAGCCACGCCCACCAGCCAATCAGAGCAACTATATGCAAATTAATCCAACCAAGATGGCGGCTAGCAGCCTCAGAGTTGGAGCAAGCAGGAGGCTTGGTTGCCCGGGCGATGGAGGAAGCCAAGCTTCCTGCCTGCCCTGAGCCAGCTGTGACCTCCACAAAAGGCAACAACATTTCAATTATAGAAGCTAAATAAATCCCAGATTCCTGCTTTTAGCCAACATCCACTGGGAGCTTGGGTGGCTGGGAGCTGTGGCCAGCCTGCAAAGAGCCATCAGTCCCTCAACCAGGATGGCCACACCCTCATGGGGTGAGGGTCCCTGCAGGGGGGTTTGGCCAGCCTGCAAACAGCCATCAGCCCTTCAACCAGGCTGGCCAGGCAATCCAGCAGGACCCTCAACCCTGAAGGGGGTGTGGCCAGCCTGAAAGCAGCCCTCAGCCCCTCACCCAGGCTGGCCAGGCACCCCAGCAGGGGCCCTCCACCCTGAAGGGGGTATGGCCAGTCTAAAAACGGCTCTCAGCCCCTCACCCAGGCTGGCCTGGCACCTCAGTGGGACCCCCACCCTGATCCAGGACACCCTTCAGCACAAACCACCCAGCCCCCACCCATGCACCAGGCCTCTATCCTATATAATAAAGGGTAATATGCAAATTGACTCTAACAGCAGAGCAACTGGGAATGACTGGGGACTATGACACACACTGACCACCAGGGGGCCGACGCTCAATGCAGGAGCTGCCCTCTGGTGGTCAGTGTGCTCCCACAGGGGGAGCTCTGCTCAGCCACAAGCAAGGCTGATGGCTGCCAGTACAGCGGTGGTGGTGGAAGCCTCTCCTGCCTCCTCAGCAGCGCTAAGGATGTCCGACCGCAGCTAGGCGTGCTCCCTGTTTACAAGTGGACATCCCCCTAGGGATCCTGGGCTGCCAGAGGGATGTCTGACTGCCAGCTTAGGCTCAATCCCCTGGGAAGCAGGCCTAAGCCAGCAGGTGGTCATCCCCCGAGGGGTCCCAGACTGTGAGAGGGCACAGGCCCGGCTAAGGGACCCAGGCCTCTAGTTTTATAATAAACTAGAGACCTGGTGCATGAAATTCCTGCACAGGTAGGGTCCCTAGGCCTGGCCAGCAATCAGGGCCGATTGGGGCCTTCTGGCTGCCAGCCAGGGCCTCCCTTCCGTGGCTGCCAGCTGCTGGTGGGGCCTTCCTTCATTCCATTCCACTGCCTGGTGGTCAGCACATGTCATAGCGAGTGATCGAACTCCTGGTCAGCCTCACAGTCAAACTCCTGAGGGGACACTTTGCATATTAGCCTTTTATATATATAGGATAATAAAAATGAAGGGATTTTAAAGATGTAATCAAG
>NW_006300375.1:3901620-3920261 GCF_000327345.1 Myotis davidii
TGGTGGGGGTCAATGCGTGAGGGCTCCCAGTATGTGAGAGGGGGCAGGCTGGGTTGAGGGACACTCCCCCACACACACACCCAGTGCACGAATTTCGTGCACCGGGCCCCTAGTATGTATGTATATATATATGTCACTAGACTGTGCCTCTCCTTCTCACATAGAGTACTGACTACCTATAAATTAACCCTGAAGTATGCTTCTAAAAATGTCTCACAGGTACTCCTGAAAAAACCTACAACTGCCACAACACCTTTTATCTGCTAGGCAGGCTGCTGAGTACCACAAGGTCCATTCATTATGTACCACTTCCTACTACATCTACCTGCATCTTTTGATGGATCAACCACTGGATTGTGCTGTGTCTAAACATATAGTGCACATTTGAAAACAAGATGGCATAGACCTATAGGATGTCATATTTCACAGTATTCTGTTGCAAAATGGGTAAAAGGTTGTTAGAAGTGTATCCAGGTGGAAGGGAGGCAAAACTTTACCTCTACCCTCCTAGAGTCTTTGCCTGGGCCTGAGAATTAAGTGGACGTGAGACAGATTAACACTGTTGAAAAGCATACCCATTTTTACATGTATGTGAGAGCTTCTACAGGAAAATGAAGACCCAAAAAGCTGATAGACCTGCAGGCTTATATATTATATACTAAGTTGAAAAAAATTGCAATTATGGTAAAATAACTAAAATATATGGGAAGACTAAAGGAATATAAATGTAATTTTAACATGGTCTGTGTGTATAGCTTTCTCTTGACCTCAATTCCCCATCTCTGGTGATAAGAATATTTCTTTTCTCCTGGTATAGGGAGGGAATCTTTTACATAAGAGATTTATCTCCTGTTTTCAGAAATAAAAGGGGAGATCAGAGTGCTCTTCTTGCATCTGCTGTTTTTCAAGTGTCTGTAGCTCAAAAGATGCTAAAGTGGCATATTTAGGATGGCATATTCCACCACTCTTCTCAAGCATTTTCGCTTGTTTCCTCTTATCTCTCAGAGACCCTCATTAGACATCCCCTCTTTCCGTAGGGCTCAGGTGCTTATCTAGGCCTTATAAATGTCTGCACATGTCTATGCACGACTAAATCATTTATGCTCAAGTAAGCATGCACATAATTTAATCCCTACAACAAATCTAAGAGGCATATCTGAAATAATATTATTATTATCACTCCTGTTTTTCTGATGAAGAAACTTAACCTCTGAAAAGTTAAGTAGTTTGCCCCATGGAGCAGGATTCCAGGCCAGATTTGTGAATCCAAAGTTCAGGCTCTGAAGCACTGCATTATGTTACTTCTTTTTTAGCATGCTCTATATTCTTTTCATTTTTATTACCTGTGCTTTATCTTCACAGATTTCTCTCCTCTTTTCTCCCCTCCCTAAAATGTCTATTACTCCCTTTTACTAAGAATAGCGGTGTTCAACTTAAAACAATCCCAGGTTAGTGCTCTAATAAAACTCACTGAGAATCCCACAGTCAAATTCATGTACTAGCAGTGAATGAGAGAATTCTGTAGAAAAGACTATAAGGACAAGGACTGTATGTGCCAATCTAAAGGGGACAGCTACCATCTAACATGAGTCAATGGTTGTCATGTAGGAGCACATACTACGTGTTGCCGAATCTTATGATTTTCCAAGGGAAGTTAGGAATGTGTATTTTTTTTAATGTGCAATATGCAGATTTTTAATTAATGGCATTTTACTCACATTTTTCTAAACAATAGGAATTTCTAATGGGCAATGCCTGAATGAGGTCCATTTGGCCCCTCATTTATTTTTATGACTGGAAATAGAGACATTCTTCATATTTGTTTGTGTTACTCATTTATTAACCATTATACATTTAGTGTTTCATTCACTAACACTGATTGTACTGGGTCCATCTCTATAAGATTAGTTACTCATCCATTCATGTATTCCATACATTCGTTCATTTTTCCATCATTCAATGAATTCCATATTATGTTCAATGCACACAGTACAAAGATTAAAATAAATTATCCCTGCTTTCAATTTGATATTGAAAAGAGACATACTAACAAGCAATTAAAATGTTTTTGATAAGTGCATTAATAATGGAAGGCATAATTAACTCTATATAAGGATAGTATTTAGTTATAACTTCAAACTTGCCAGGGAGAAAATACATGAAAAGCATGATATATAGAAAGGCTAGAGCCGAAACCGGTTTGGCTCAGTGGATAGAGCGTCGGCCTGCAGACTGAAAAGTCCCAGGTTCGATTCCAGTCAAGGGCATGTACCTGGGTTGCGGGCACATCCCCAGTGGGAGATGTGCAGGAGGCAGCTGATCGATGTCTCTCTCTCATCGATGTTTCTAACTATCTCTCTCCCTTCCTCTCTGTAAAAAATCAATAAAATATATTAAAAAAAAAAAAGAAGAAAGGCTAGAAGGTTTAACACAGCAGAGTACAGTTGAGAAACCTGAAAAATTCCACATGGCTTGAACAGAAGATGCTATTGGGAGTGGAAGAAACCAAAAGATATAGACCAGTGAGAATAAACAATATCTGATGGAACATTTATTCCTAAATAGGAACATGGGTCATATTATTATATCTATATTTATTAGCATATTGCTTGTATGTATGTATTTGACTATTCTCCTCAATTACACTTTAGAATTATAGAATCCATAATAATCATCCTTGTACAGTGTATCAACTGTCACAGCACTACTAGTATATGCACACGTTACTCATTAACTGTTTGTTGAGCGAACATATTATCGAATGAATCTGATGGCAGCTTCCCTTAGACCGTGGTTCTCAATCTTCTGGCCCTTTAAATACAGTTCCTCATGTTGTGACCCAACCATAAAATTATTTTCGTTGCTACTTCATAACCATAATGTTGCTACCGTTATGAATCATAATGTAAATATCTGACATGCAGGATGGTCTTAGGCGACCCCTGTGAAAGGGTCGTTCGACCGCCAAAGGGGTCGCGACCCACAGGTTGAGAACCGCTGTCTTAGAATGTTTGCACTAAAATCAATATTGTATTTTACTCTTTAAAAAAAATCAGGATACCTGGGAATAAGTGAATGTTTCAAAAACGATTAGCTGTGAAATCATATGTATGGTTATTTGGAGTATAACCTAACTAAAATTATCTGTTTGTGCTGAGTTTTTAGTGGTATATCAATATGCTATCCATTTTTAAGTGGACTGATATTCTCAATAAGAGAAACTGTATAATTTATCTTCTAAAATGGCCATGATTTGAGAGTGAAAGAATAGTTGGTAATTATGATAGAATAGTAAATAAAAACCTGGACTATCCCAGGCCAACCAGAGGATAGTCATTTTATCACCAATCACTGAAGTATTTAATAGTATGCATGTTCCAGGCATACATGTGTTTTTATGTATAGTATCTGAAAAATGATAAATCAGAAAAATCACTAATACTGATTGTGCTGGGCCCATGCCTATAGTATTTCAAAGAAAAGGTATATTTTTCTCCAAAGAGGCATATATGAGTATATTTTATATAAAAAAAAAGTCTAAGTATATAAAAAGGTACAGGGTGGTGGGGAAAACTTTTGATAAAAACCTTAGGAGAAGAAAAAATAAATATACCATACGCTGCTTGGTATTAAAATAAATATCAGTCATTTCAAACACAAAGTAATGGCATTTGATGGGTGAGCTACATGATATGACAAAGATTTGATCACAAAACTGAGTCACAGTCAAGAACTACTTGCGATATGGAAATTTGATAATCCAGATAGCAAATATAAATTTTATTTATTATATTTTTATTCTGTTTTAGAGACTTTTTTCTCAAGAGGGTAAAGAAAGTAACTGGTAAAGGTATTATTTTGGATTTAAGTCTGAAAGAAAGAGGATTAAATAACATTACTGCTATTTGGAGAAAAGGTGACAGGCCATTTTAATATGTGTGATGGCCAAAGTAGAAAAGATTGAGTGTGATTAAATATATCTCCTATACATTAGAAGTATGGATTTCCCCAACTTCAAGGAAAAGACTTCACAGTTTAAAATTATCGTGACTTAAAAAAGAAAAGGAATATTTCAAAACTACAATTTCAAGATTAGTTCCTTTAAAAAATATAGGGTAAATTAGTTAAAAGCATGTAGCTTCTTAGAATACTCCATAACGTTGATGATGAAAATAAAATTATGATGATAATTTTCAGCTAATATCACTATTTAAGTTTATTCCAGGTACTAAACACCCATACTTAATACAACCTTATTTTACAGAAAAGACGAATGAGGCTTAAACGAAGTCAGCATTTCCCAGAATAATATAATAGAAACTATGGGATATATTGTAGGCCTTGAATATGCAGTTTATTTTCAAATCTAAGTTTCCCTGAATATAATAATAGTTATTATTATTATATTTTTAACCTCAGCTGAGGATATGTTTATTGATTTGAGAGAGAAAGGAAGGAGAGAGAGAGAAACAACCATCAGTAGCCTCCTGTATGCACCCCAACCAGGGATGAAACCTGCAACCTAGGTATGTGCCCTGACCCAGAATGGAACCAGCATAGTTTTGACATACAAGATGATGCTCCAACCAACTGAGCCACCAGGCCAAGGCTGAATATAATATAATTATTGGCAGCCATTTTGTTCTCTACTACAGAAGAATATAAACAAAAGTTAGTAAAGAATAAAATATCATTGCCATCCTACCATTATGATGTAAGTATGATGAACATCTCAAGATAATTGTACTCTACTTGGAACCCATCAATCTTTCCTTGCAGGTATTGAGTAGAGTTCAAGACACTGCATTGCAGAAGTTGATAGATGTCCTTTGAAATAATAACTACATTTTGTAGAACACCTGAGATTACATCACCTAAAAAAAGTTACAGGTTTAGTAATGTTTAACCTAGACAATAGAATAATTGAATAATTTAAAAAAATGGTTCCCTTTCAAATTCATAAAACAATAAATTGCAATCAGGCTTGTTTAATGTATCTCCAGAAAAAAATTGGGGATGATGAAGTTGAACCTACGTAATAACTCTACGAGCCAAAAAATGCCATATATGTCATATGTATAATAATTACATGAAAAGGGTCCATTTTCTCCACCTCTTTGCCAACATGTTATTTGTTGACTTTTTGAGAAGAGCCATTCTGACTGGTATGAGGTGGGGTCTCACCGTGGTTTTGATTTGCGTTTCCCTGATGATTAGTGATGTTGAGCATCTTTTCATCTGTCTGTTGGCCATCTGTATGTCTCTTCTTTTGGAGAAATGGCTTTTTGTGTCCTCTGCCCAGTTTTAAATGAGATTGATTATTTTTTTTGTTATTGCATTGTATGAGTTTCTCATATATTTTGGACATGAACCCCTTATTAGATATATCACTTGAGAATATTCTTCTATTCAGTAGGTTGATTTTTTATTTTGTTGGAGGTTTCCTTCACTATGCAGAAGCTTTTTAGTTTGATGAAGCCTCATTTGTTTATTTTTGCTTCTGTTTTTATTGCTGTAGGGGACATATCAAAAAATATTACTCAGACTGGTGTAAAATAATTTACTTCCTATGTTTTCTTATAGGAATTTATTCTTTCAGGCCTTACATTTAAGTGTTTAACCCATTTTTAGTTTATTTTTGGATATGGTGTAGAGAGTAGTCCAGTTTCTTTCTTTTTCTTTTGTTTTTGTTTCTTTCTTGTATGTAGAGAATAGTCCAGTTTCTTTCTTTTTTTTATGGTTGAAGAGACTGTCATTACTCCATTGTATATTTTTACCCCCTTTCTCATAGACCAGTTCATTATACAAGCAAGGATTTATTTCTGGACTCGCTAGTCAGTTCCATTGATCAATGGGTCTGTTTTTTGTGCCAGTATCATGCTGTTTTGATTATTATAGCTTCGTAGTATAGTTTGATATCAGGGAGCTTGACATCTACAAGTTTGCTTTTTTCTCTCAAGATTACTTTGGCAACTCAGGGTCTTTTATGGATATATATAAATTGTAAGATTATTTGTTTTACTTATGAAAAGAATTACATTGGCATTTTGGCAAAAGAATTACATTCAGTTGCATTGAATCTGTAGATTGCTTTGGGTAGTGTGGTCATTTTATTTTTTAAATGTGTTTTTACTGATTTTTAGAGACAGAGGACGGGAGAGGGAGAGAGGGAGAGAGAGAGAGAGAGAGAGAGAAAGAGAGAGAGAGAGAGAGAGAGAGAGACAAACATCAATGAGAGAGAAACAACATTGATTGGCCACCTCCTGCATACTCCTTCTGGGGATTGACCCCTCAACCAGGGCCTGTGCCCTGACCAGGAATTGAACCAGTGACCGCTTGGTGTATGGATCAATGCACCCCTATGTACATTGCAGGATTAGCCAAGATATGAAAGCAACCTAGGTGTCATCAATACATGAACTGATAAATAAGATGTGGTTTATATATAAAATAAAATATTGTGCAACAACAAAAAGTGAAATCTTGCCATTTGCAACAATCTTAGATGGATCTAGAAGGTAGCATGCTAAGAGAAATAAGTCAGGCAGAGAAAGACAAATACCACATGGCTTCATTTATATGTGCAATCTAAAATAGCAAAACAAATGAACAAACAAAACAGAAACAGAGATGAAAGGGATGGTTATCAGAAAGGAGAACCTGGAATGTCCTTCACCAAGAATTCAAGGTAAAAATATAGTCAATTATTGTGATAAGTTTGCAGAGTGACAGAGGATTACTGGATTTAGTGAGGCGATTATAGTGCAAGGTATAAAAATGTCAAATCACTGTATTGTTCATCTGAAACTAATGTAACCAATATGTTATTGTATGCCAGTATACTTAAATAAAAATAATTAAAAAACAATTATATTAAAAATCCTTGAGGAAAATGTTATCTTTATATTAAAGAGAATATTAGTGAGAGATTTCCAGAAGATAAAAATAACAGACCTATTAAGTGGAAAGCAGCCTTCCAGTTATCTCCTGTATCAAACAATGTATATAAATGGAGTACTTAAAAAATAAATAAATTGTCAAACACATCCACTCATGATCTTGGTTTTCTTATGTGCAAAGAAAACATTAGAAATGATACTTATGCTTTCTCCAACTCCAAAGTATACCCTTTTGCCTCACATTCTCCTATTAAAGTCATCATCTATTTGCATAACATCAAAATAACCAAGATTGTATTATTATGTTCAGTTGACATAATTGAGTGTATTAATGAATTATTTTATCACAATGTAGAAAGTTGAGGAACTAGTGTAATTAACTTTGACTTTTTAACAGTGTATTTAAAACTCAGCAAAATCCTTTCCAGTGTTCATTTTGTGACAGATTGATTGGGTGTGACCCATATACTCGTCAATAATTTTAATTTAAGGTCTGCCTATTTCTCCAAACTGCATAAACAATGAAACTTTCAAAAGAACATTTTTTAAAAAGCAAGAAGAAGAAAAGTATTTGCCCTTGATTTTCTTACTTTTATTCTCCATTTGTCAACATAAACACTTTATCCAGGAAAACAAAACAAAACAAATGGAGTGCCTTTTAGCCCTATACCTTCCCTATATAAGGTAAACTAGAATTTAAAAGAATAGGGTCTTTGAAGTGCTTTGGGAGATTTTGAAGTAAAAATAAAATAATTAAAAACCCACCATTCAACCAAATAATAAGCAATTGCCTGCATGATCTTTTAGTCCTAATAAAATAAACATATCAACTGAGGAAAAGAAATTGCTACACTGTTAACATATACCTATATCTGTTAGTTTGATATCTGAAATGATGAAATTCGTGTATTTATAGTTTTGTGCCAGTTATAAGACCAATTATAAACGCCCATTTCCTCCAAGGGTTTCTTAAGCCTTTGGTTCAAAAGAGCTTGAGTTACTCACGAAAGATCTGTATTTTTCAGACATGCAACCAGTGACTCACAGGATTAATAACAGCCAGCAGTCTTCTTTCCATCCCCCAGTCCCCTCTGTTCTCCCCTCCTTAGCCAGAACATACAAATTAATTGCTTGTTTTTAGCATCCCCTTCCATTGCTTATCTCAATTCTTGGCTATCAATGATGCTTTAAATAACTATACCTAGCTTATATTCTAGAAGGAGCTAATAGATAATCAATGAGAGAAAAATTATATAAATCTATCTATCTATCTATCTATCTATCTATCTATCCATCCATCCATCCAACTACCTATCCATCCAGGTTTTGGAAGGAACTGTGAAATCTATATTGGAAGCATTCCAAAATTCATTTTAATATCATAAATCAAATCCTTACACTTTTCTCTGAAGTAGTTTTTGTAGGATGCTGAATTGGGAAAGAATGCAATGGAAAATCTTTGTCACAGTTTGTCCCTTATAGCTATTATTCTCAAAAATCATTCAGCATGATATTCTTTCAGTTACTGGAGATGCCTCCTTCAAGAAAAGAAAACAGCTATATCTCTGTCCTCATATAGTTTACATAGCAGGGAGTGAAAATCAACAATAGATATTATACTGTAAACAACTGAATGATATGTTACAGGATGATCACTACCATGGAAAAAATTCGACAGGGAAAGGGGAGAATGAGGAGTTCCTATTTAAATTAGATGTTGCACTTTCAATAAGAAAGTGAAAACTGAGCAAAAACTTGAAGGAGATAATGGATCAAATATATGAACTTTCAGTCAGAGAATGTTGCAGGCAGGGAGAATGGTTAGGTCAATTGTGTTTAACACGATGTGCCTGCCAGAAAGTTTGGGGTTTTAATATAAGATTCTATGAGAATACACATCCTTAAGACTCCAAGGAAGTAAATTTTCAGATAGAATTTAATCCAGATTATCATAGCAAACACAGAGTCTTTTGTTCATTCATTTATTCATTCAGAGACCAAACAAATGAATACTAAGCCTTTCATTATCCTGCGCACTGGAAACACAAATAAGTGTCAGACAATCGGGAAGCACTTAAGTAAGCCAATCTTTACATTTCACATAAGTTCCATAATCGTGCGTGTTTACAGAACTCTTTTGGATGATAGTAGAGTGGTGACCAACTATCCTGGGAAGTCATGAATAGCTTCACTGAGGAAGTGATATTTGATCTGGTTCCTGAAGAATGAGTAAGATTTCACAAGGAAGAAATAAGAGAGAGGTATTTCTGGGCACGGAATCATATCTGTAAAAATGGAGGTATAGAAAAGATTATGAAGAAGTCTTGATTTCACAGGTATATGAGAAGGAAAAGTAGAAATGAGTAAGGTGTGAAATACTAAGTTGTTTTGGACTCTCATTTGTCAGGATATTTTAGTAGAAAACTGACATAATCAGGTTTGTAAATTAGAATTATTTGATGGTGGACATAGAGGATGGATTGCCCCATTCAGACAACTTTCTACAGTTACCAGCTAGTCATGAGATCTCTGTAAATACATGTATAAAGATGACTTAATTCATCAGGGAAAGCTTTATAACATTACATAGAAACCTTACTGCTAGTGTTGATGTAGAACAGAACTCAGAATAGGATAGGTTACTTCCGAAAATATTTAAATCACAATCCTATGGGGTGTACAATATGTGGGTATTCAAGATTCCATTCTAGACTTTAGGTTATTTAATGAGGTATCCTAAGTAACTCTAAAGCAATATAAAATATTTGTTGAGTGCTTCTCGTATATCCTGTAGTATGCTCGTTCCTTTTATGCATTACCTCATATATTCTTCAAAACAACTCTGAGGTAGTCATTATAACTTCCTACATATTATAAATAAGGAAAATGATATGTATGAAGGTTAAGTAACATAATAGCTAAAGCAGTTCTTATTGGAATCAGGTAGTTTTCATTGCAAGTGCTTTGTTAAACTACTTCTCTGAAAATCTGGCACGTATTTGTGTCTGCAGTATTTTCCCATTAAAGTACAACATACATCTGATGTTTTCTCTTCTACAAATTTTGAAGTTGCTTTCATTTATGCACTGAGACCTGTGTTAGTGACTGGAAGGATATACTGAGGTTTCTCATGACCAGAACTTGTGAGGGGTATGAGTTTTTCTCTTGCTTGCAGAGGCACAGAGGTTTACTTCCCACACTTCATGGTTGCTGATACAAAGCATGATAGACTGAGGCCAAAAACAAAGGACATTGTTACTCAAGGGAATTGCAGAAGCTGGAGTGTCAGCATTCATACTGGTTCCTTAAGTCCCAAGTCCCAAAGAATAATGCAGAGGACCATGCCATCCATGCCTGCATATGCATTGGGGTGAGTTAAGAAAACTTGAACCTTTTATAGCGGCATTCATTAAGTCTACCTGAATTTTGCCTTCCATGACAACTATATTGATATTATATTGGACAGGAAACAAATCATCCCTTGTTTTAGAGAGAGAGACTGCTTCTATCTTTCAGATGATTTCCTATGCAAGACTCCTTGCAAGCATAGTCTAGAACAAAGGTGGTCAGGTCAGATCATTACTTTGGGAAACCTAGAGAAACGCAAGAAGCACATGGAGGATTGTCTCCCAGCATCTCACCCATAGGAAACCTGTGCTAGAGGATATGCGAGGAAGCCTTACAAACCACCATTTCCATTCTATATTTCTGGAATCCCATTGCAGACTGGAAATGCAAACATTTCCTAGAGCTTCACTTGGATAATTTAAGCCAAGTTCTATTTCACTGCCAGAGCCATATAAAGGTTTGCAGATTTCATTATGTGATGAACAAGTCTCTGTGGAATTGATGTTTAATCAAAGTACAGAAAACTCTTACTCCTTGGTAGATTTTGATACCACAGCCAAAGGTCTCAAAGTATTTTTTTTAGCACTGTTATTATTTGAATTGCACATACCCTTGTTCTCAGTGATAGAGATACTGTAGGCAAAATAATTTACTATTTTAAAGTACTTTCACTGCTGGATAATGCTTCACATCATTCTGATTTTCTTAGAGATGTGAATAAAAATGTGAAAATGTTAATTTTACCACCAAATAAAACTTTATTATTCCAGTCAATAGATCAAGGAAACATTTCAACTTGTAAAGCCTATACCGTAAGATGGATTTTCAGACAGGTTATTCACACAACTAACATCATGCACTTTTCTTAGCTGAACTTTGGATGAAATGTGACATAAAGCATGCATTTGAAATAATAAGGGCATCTAGAAAAAAGGAATTGTGTAGAATACAATGCTGTATAGCAGAAGCATTTACTGTACCGTGCAAATGATATTGCAGAGCCATATAAAAGTTTGCAGATTTTATTATGTGATGAACAAGTCTCTGTGGAATTGATTTTCAATCAAATTACATAAAACTCTTACTCCTTGGTAGATTCGAGCATAAATGGAGTTAATAGAATAGCTGATTGTGGGCACGTTGACTGCCAAAATTTATAGAATTCTATATATACAGTCAGAGAAACTTAGTAAAGGTGACTTAACAACATAAAGGAAGACAGCTCTGTGACCAAATAGAATAAAGATGCCCCAGAGGAAGTGGGACATTTTCAAAAAAAGTTCACATTAAAGGAATTCTCAAAGACATTTAAGAACACCAAAAGTGCAAACGATAACATATGGGAAGCTGATCTACACCTAGAAAGACATAGGACAATTTGCTAAAATCTTTGCTCCTTATCTTAAGTTATTTGATGATAAGAAGGCAAGCACTGTTCAGACTACTCTTGCTGTCTTTTTACAAATAAATAAAAACCACTTTGGCCAGTTAACTGCCACAATATTTTGAATTTAATAAAAAAGTTCCGCTGCTAGCATCTATAGGTGCTTATGGGAACAAATGGTTAATTCTCACTTAAACTACCATATATCAAATAGATATTTATTTGCTCTTTTTAAAATTCCCTACCTTTGATAGGAGAGTTTATCATATTTGGCAAAATATTTAAAAGTACTGGAACAATTGTATTATTGTTACTGATTATCAAGATTGATTTGCATGATTTCATCTTGCCCAGCATCCTTCCAGTCCTGCAATGCCATGTAAAGCAAAGACTACCTGACATTACATACAGATATATGATTGTTTGTAATATACATATGTCACAGCCTTATTCAGAAGCAAATAATGAGACTTCTATGTATTTCATTAAAATTTTTCCTACTATCCTACTTTTGCTCATACTGACCTTTTCACCAATGTCGCATTCTCCCCTTTTCCTCTTTCATTTATTGCATGAATATATAAATTAATGGATAAATGGGTAAATATTTATAGATAGAATATATTATACAAATCAAGTAAATTAAAGTAATTTTTTCCAAAGTGTGATTCTCATACATGAAGGAATTTGGAAAGCAATCTAGTGTAGTGCTGGAAGAAAATACTGTTAGGACTTCTGTTTACCCTTATTTTTAAAATCGCATATACAAGAGAAACTAAGCTTTAATATTCATGCAGTGGCATTCTTACTGGGTCCTCATATCAAAGAGTTATGTGCTACATGGAGAGCAGGGGGGAATTCCATTGTACAGACTAAGGCCTTCTCCGATGCTTGTTTATGTCCAGCATATTGATCTCATTTGCACTTCATGTAAATGTAGATGAAATGAATTTATGTATTATATCATATTGTTTAAACTAAATATCGCTACAAAATAAATTTAAATTAAATACAAAAACAATGGAGGAAAAATGGGGGAAGGGGAAGAAATGACATTAGATTTGCACGCCTGCTGCTAGTAGTAGGAGCTAAACATTGATCTCATATTCCAAGAAGTTGCCAAAAAATTCAATATTATTCAGAAAAAAATATCTGTAGTATTCACTTACATGTACTATATAAATGATGAATTTCAACCCAAGTACATATATTCTTGGAAATATTAGCTCATGGTAGCTTAAAGACATCACAGTTAGCAAACGGTTAAAATTTTGTACCCAGAACATGAGGTCAAAATTATGCAATAATTTTAGCAATGTTGCAAATTAAAGGTACAAATGGAATCTGACAAAACTTTACCAATTAGCAATAAATGTATAGTATAAATTCATAACCACATATGATTGAGTTAATAATAATTGTTCATGCAGTAAAAAATAACTTAAAGGGCTTATCTACACTAATAAAAGAGAAATATGGTAATTGGCGTACGACCACTACCCTTCCCATTGGCTAATCCCCCTGTCACTCACAGAGTAGGGCCGAGATATGCAAATTAACTGGCAGCCAAGATGGCAGCCGGCAGCCAGGCAGCTGATGCGAACAGGGAGGCTTGCTTGCTTCAGTGACGGAGAACTCCAACATTCCCCATCTGACTTGCCAGCCTCTCAGCTGCAACTCTAAGCAACTATGTTGTGAATAAAGAAGCTAAAAAAACCCAGAAACCTGCTTTACTCAGCGGAGCTTCAGCCAGCTGGACGGCAACATTGTATCAAATACAGACGATAAACAAAGGCCAGAAACCTGTTTTCAGCAGCCGAGGACAGAGCTAAAGCTGGCCCAGAATAAAAAAAGAAAAAAAGGAGCAATGGGGAGCTTCAGTCCCAGCCTGAAAATGGCCCTCAGCCCCTCACCCAGACTGGCCAGGCACCCCAATGGGGACCCCCACCCTGATCCAGGACACCAAAAAAATTGGCCCTACTCTGTGACAGGAGGGAGCTCCCCAACCCCCTGATCGACCCTGCTCTGTGCATGACAGGGTACGGAGCCCCAACCCCCCTGATGGGCCCTGCTCTGTGAGTGACAGAGGGTGGCACCGCAACCTCCCCGTGGACCTTGCCTTGAGTGTGACAGGGGGCGGTGCCCCAACCCCCCAATTGGCCCTACCCTGAGCGTGACTGGGGGTGGCATCACAACCTCCCAATCCGCCCTGCTCTGTGCATGACAGGGGGTGGCACCCCCAACTCCCCATCGGCCCTGCTCTGAGCCCGACCAGGGCCTGCACCTAGGGATTGGGCCTGCCCTCTGCCACCCGGGAGCAGGCCTAAGCCAGCAGGGCGTTATCTCCCGAGGGGTCCCAGACTGCGAGAGGGCACAGGCCGGGCTGAGGGACCCCCCCTTCCCCCGAGTGCACAAATTTTTGTGCACCGGACCTCTAGTGTGAAATAATAGACAAAGTGAACAAAATTGCTTTGTTATCACAATATTTGGAAGATGTTAAAAATTTAAAGAAATAATTATTAGAAACTAATCACTTAGTGGGAGAGGTATACACAATAGTTGAAGGAAAGCACAGGTTTCCAACATGCCTTATTTACGGTACTTGTTAGATTCTGTTGTAACCACAACAAAAAAATTAAAAAATCACTTTTTTTGGAACCACTAAAGAGAGTTTACTAAATAATATAGCAATAATATTATGCCAGGTGTGTACCAGACCTACCAGTGGAATCACTTTCTAAGTTACATAAATGTCTAACAGCTATGCTGTACACCTGAAACTAATATAATGTTGAATGTCAACTGTAATTGAAAAAGAAAAAAGAAAAAAATGCTCTCAAGAAATATAACTATTCAAAGTAAAATATTGGGGAAAACATATTAGCATAATCTCTGATAAAATGGCTGTTTGACCAGAATTAAAAATAAACAAATACTTCAAAAATTAGCTTACAAAAATAGCATCATATGTGAAATACATTCACTTGCATTATTCATAGGCAAGTTATTGCAGCAATAATGACGTTTAAGGCAGAAATGGAAACAGGTTATCAATATGACTACTTTGTAGGTTGGAATGAGGAAATGGATCTTTAAGAATCATAATTTTATAAAGAGATAGGGAATAAAAATGAAAATTCTTTTTTACATAAATGTGATATATTTTCCAACCTTATATCATTATTTTAAATTGATTTTAATTTATATTTTATGAGCACATATAATATGCTGTGTTACATATGAATAATTTATCCTATATAATAAAAGGCTAATATGCAAATCGACCAAACCACAGAATGACTGGTCGCTATGATGTGCACTGACCACCAGGGGGCAGACACTCAATGCAGGCACTGTCCCCTGGTAGTCAGTGCAATCTGACAGGAGGAATTCCCCTCAGCCAGAAGCCGGGTTCATGGCTGGCAAGCACAGCTATGGTGGCGGGAGCCTCTCCTGTCTCCGTGGCAGCAGTAAGGACTTCTGACTGCCAGCTTAGGCTCGCTGCCCAAGGGGAGGGGGCCTAAGCCTTTGTTGGACATCCCCCGAGGGCTCCCGAGAGGGGGCAGTCCTGGCTGAGGGACCCCCGCCCCCGAGTGCATGCATTTTGTGCCCTGGGTCTCTAGCAAATATATAAATGGACATATATTAGGAGATAACACTAAAACCATTTTACTAATACATTGCTATTATCAGAAGGCTTTGTAATTTCAAGCTTCATTTTATAAAAGCCACTTCCTCCTTGAACTTTTCTCTCTTTCCCCTTTTTGGAAATGTTCTTTTTTTTCTTCTCTTTAACTTTCATATGATTTTACTGAAACCTATCACCTGCTATGCTTGTTAAGTTTTTTCTAATATTTACTGTTGATAGTCTTGTACATGTTCCCCATTTATTCCCTTTTGCCCCCTTCCACCCAGCCTCTGCCCCACCCCAGGGCTTCACCCCACTATTGTCTGTGTCCATGGGCTATGCATATAAGAATGTAAGTTCTTTGGTTCTAGAATATGTCCTAAGAATCCTGAAACACCAATCAGAAAGAATATGCACCTCTATGTTCATAGCAGCATTATTTACAATAGCTAAGATCTGGAAATAGCCCAAGTGCCCATCAATAGTTGAAGAAATTAAAAAGCCGTGGTACATTTAGACAATTGGTATAGTTTTTTAAAATCTATTCATTATCTTTGCTACCTAAGAATGACTTGTGCTCACCTCTGAAGCTCCTTAGTCTTCACCAAGTAGTGAATGCATAGTTTGTGACACTCAGAAATATGTGTTTACTGGCAGTGCCCTCAGCGGTCCCAGATCTGTCTCTTGTGTCAACAGTGTTTGGACAGAACAGACTCAGGGATGTCCCTTCTTCCAGCCTCAGGCCACTATCCTGTGTCTTATCCAGTCACCACCTTCAGAACCACTTCTAGGACCAGCCAACACACTATTTTCTTTCTTCTACCTTAACTCCTTATTGCGGAACAACCATGAGCTCCCAAATTCATCAGGATTATTCCACCGAGGTGGAGGCTGCGGTCAACCCCCTGGCCAGCCTGCCTCTGCGGGCCTCCCACACCTACCTCTCTCCGGGCTTCTATTTCAACCTCCATCGAGGATGTGGCTCTGGAGGGTGCGGGCAGCTTCTATCACGAATTGGCAGAGAAGCACGAGAGCACAGAGCACCTCTTAAAGATGCAAAACCAGCGCGGTGGCTGCATTCTCTTCCAGGACATGCTGAAGCCTCCCCAAGGTGAGTGGCAAAACTCAGGACGCCATGGAAGCCACCCTGGCCTTGGAGAGGCACCTGAACCAGGCCCTGGTGGAGCTGCAGGCCCTGGGTTCTACCCTCGCAGACCCTCAGCTCTGTGACTTCCTGGAGAACCACTTCCGGGGTGGGGAGGTGAAATTCATCAGGAAGATGGGCGACACCTGACTATCATCTGCAGGCTGCCGGCCCCAGGGTGGGCTGGGTGAGTATCTCTTTGAAAGGCTCACCCTCAAGCTCGACCAGGAGCCTTTGGAGCCCAGAGGCCTTTGAGGGGCCTCTCTGCATCTCCTAGTGTCTGGCTTTTACCTGAGCCTCTTCCCAAAACTACTAGCCATTCTTTTTACCACCCTGAAGGCCTCTCCCATACATTAAACCAAATGAAACAATAAAGCTTTTTGCAGCAAAAAAAAAAGGAAGAAAGAAAGAAAGATAGAAAGAAAGATAGAAAGAAAAAAAGAAAGAAAGAAAGAAAGAAAGAAAGAAAGAAAGAAAGAAAGAAAGAAAGAAAGAAAGAAAGAAAGAAAGGAAGAGAGAAAAGAAAAGAAAGAAAAATGTGAATTTGCAAATACATATGGAGTCTCATGTTAAAAATAACTCTTTATCCTATTACAGAACCTTTTGTTAGGTAAACAAGGATTAAAGGGCAAATCACCTGGATTACTTGCCAAAAGTTCTCCATAGGATACCCTACTCAACTCTAAATACTTATAATGATCTTGGCTTTGCTGATAATCCTCTCACCTGATAAATATGGGAAACAGACATAGAAACTGAAATATGACCTATGTGCACAATCACTCACTAAACAGAATAAAATGATTGGGCTCAATGTTGAGTAACAATTTGTTGACCTGTGGGCTTAATTATAATAAAGATTACATTTATATATATAGCCAAAGCCATGCTTCTGTTAGTAGACATTGCCATGGACATAAGGAAAGCTGATGTAGATATGAACATCTTCAAGATTTTACTAATATGCACAGGTTTGTTTAACTTCGGATATTTCCATTGCTTGGGGGTGAGGGGGAAAGATCAACCAAAGGACTTGTATGCATGCCTATAAGCATAAGTGATGGATGTGGACAACAGGGGGTGAGGGTGAGGGCAGGATTGGGGGGATGAGGGGACATTGGAGGGATAAGGACACATTTGTAATATCTTATTCAATAAAGGGGAAGAAAAGAAACTTAAGTTTACTTGTTAATTAAGGAATTTGAATTCCTGTTGAGATACTTTTTTACTCATGGAATACTATTCTCTCATTCTCAGTTTCTTTATGGGTGCACATTTGTGTGTTTAAATACAGAACAAAAGCTCATTACATAATCTTGTATTATTTCAAAGAGAATTTGACTTTTGGTGTTTTTTTTTTTTAGGGTCTTCTTAAAGTAATTTGCTATATAAAATCTTCATTTATAACAAAATGTCATATCAAATATTATTTATTAACATAAGGCTATTTTTAAATATTGGGCTTTTGAATATAATTTATAATTCCTTTCAGTCAAACTACGTACTCTGAGAGTGAGTTATAGTATATGCCTATTTCTGCTTTTTGCTTTAGAGGTACAGCATAACACAATTTACAATGAGTCACAACTTAACCAAAAACAGAGCCTCTTTTCTTTCTAATAAAAAGAAAAGCAATGAAAATAAGTAAATAAATGCAGAAAGTAGTTTGCACTGATTTCTTTCAGCTAGCATTTTAAATTATAATACAACAAACTTTGACATGAAAAATATAACTCATGTGAGCATGCAAAACAATTTGACTGAAATGATCAGTAAAGTAAAAGAAGAAATTAATGAAACTAGCTTTTAACTGAAATAACCATTCTACATAGAAGTTGTTCATGAAAGAATGAAAGAAAGATGTAGGAAATCTGAGATCTCAATTTGTTCTTTCAAATTTGTTCTGTACAACACACAAAAATATTAAAATATGAGTTAAAGAAAACATATTGATATTGACTTGGTTTTAGATGAAAGTTTTTTCAAAATCACAAATACCTGTAAATGTAACTTATAAGGACAAATATATGGAGTAATTATTAATAAAGCTGTTCATTTTTAATTTTAATGTGGTTTTACTTAAAAGTCTCTCTGTTATTTCCTCAGTACTTTCATACACTGCAGCAGAAATTCAGTTATTAATTAACCCAATAAATTTGCCTGAAAACATGCATCCTGGTACTCAACTAAGTCGAGCTTATGATAAGGACGTTGTTGGAAAAGCAGACTCTTCCTGAA
>NW_006300375.1:3921237-3926902 GCF_000327345.1 Myotis davidii
CAGAAAACAATAATTTCCACCTCCTCAGGCTCTCTCATTGCTGCCTTTCGGACCTAAGACTTTTTTTTTTTTTTTGATTTGAGGTCTGCTGGGAGTGATACCACAGACCTTGGCCCAAATCCCAGAAGAATCCCCCATTCTCTTTGCACACTGCTTCCTTAATAATGTGAAAATGTCTGAATCTAATTATATGAAGAATTTGTACCCACTTAAATTCCCTGTTTCTCATATATTTGTTATCCTTGATCATTGCCTACGATGAAAGCGCCTGCAAATATATATTTACCCTCTTGTCTCTTCTCATCTTTATACTATTCCAAGCTTCCTCTCCCATAACCTAATCTCACATTCTTGTTGCATTCTTATATCTTTCAATTATAGTCTATGAAATCCCCATTATGTGGCAAACACATACGTAAACAAGCAAACCTCTCTTGTGGCATTTCTCTACCTCTTACTTTAATTAAAATTTGTTGTAGTGTGGAACAACCACAGCATGCCTCCAGCTGATGTTACTCATTCACCCACACGTCTCACATCTCTGGATCAGTTAGTTTGTGGGAAGTCGGCATTCTTCTGACTTCCCAAGCTGATTCCTGACCATTACTCTGATCCCCTTGCTCATTTTGAGGATATTTGGTTCCTTTCAAAACATGTCAATCACTCCCTCTCTAGCCCTGGGGACTTGAATATATTATTTATAGTGTTTCTCCCTATCTCAGTTCTGCCACCTTTTCTTAGGTTACTTCAGTATTCACATAATGGCCCATCCAGCATCTTCAATCCCTCTACCTTACCTAGTGTCAGTTCCTGTCCCTAAATCCCTGTGACTTTTAAAACTACTTTTATCCACACACCCTCAATGCTGCAATCAGAACCTCATCCGTACCTAGAACAATTCTTCTTCTCTACTATTAATCTCAGACCTCTCCGATACTTTCTTCAGCTTTTTATTCCATTTTTCCCTACTATGCTGTTTTGTCGATATCATGAAGGCCACAAATTCATTGATTTTTTTTATTCTATCATTGACCTCTTCTCTTTTCTTATCTATCCAGTATTATGGCCTATCTTTCAACCCTTCTTTGACAATATCCTCAGATAATTTGCTTGTTGTTCTATAAATTTTACCTAGCAAAACTCCAACATGAAATAGAACAAATAGTTGATGTTGCCTATTATACCTGGGCTGATGAGTTTTGTTAGAGAAATCACATAAATCAGTATATTAACACTAAATTTCACTTGGCCCAATATACTTTCTGGTAATCCTTCTAAATTTCTCTAGTTATATCTCTTTTTAATTTGTCAACTTGGCTATTTTAAATTTTCTCCAATCTCATTTCAAATCTCCTACTCACCTAAAATCTCTTCTTTCTGTGGGACTCTGCAAAGATCATGTCTTTTTTTCTCCTTTATTCCTCTCCACCTGACCAACTCCTACACATTATCAGGCATTAGTCAGAAATAATTTCCTCTGGGAAGTAATTTTAGCATCCATCCTGCTTCCAACATTAGGTAAAATGTCCTTCTTCGTATTTTTAACTCACTCTTTAGCAATTCTTCCCTTCTAGTTGAATCTCTTAAGCAAAATGACTATGCCTACTTCAATTGTTTGATGTCTTGATTATGTATCTGTGTATATGTTCCTACATTAAAAGATTCTTGATGTTGTTTCTAACTCTTCTCCCAACTCCTCAAATCTACATGCCCCCTATATCAGTTTTTTGAAGCTTCATAACAAACCATTCCAAAATATAACTGCTGAAAATGATGAGTTTTATTTTTTCATAATTCTGTAAATTGGATTAATTATTTTTCTGCTTGGCTTTTCTAGTTTAGCTTGAGTTCACTGATAAGGCTGAATTCCAAAAGTTTTCACATCTATTTCAAAGGAAAGTGCATGAAAACTTCTGAAACCTAGTCTATCAAATTCTAGCCCCTCATAAATCTAACTAATTCTATCAAATCACAGTTATTTAATACATTGTCAAGACTTACACTGGGACTCTTCTTCCCTTGTATCCTTGACACCAAAGATGAGGGCTAAAAGTATCTTGCTTGGATAGAGGGATCAAGGGAGACTCGCAGGATTACTCAATAAAGGTTTAGTCCCATTAATCTGACTGGAGGAGACCTATTAGGAAACATTAGAATAACCACAAAGTGGTTGAACCTATTAATATTCCCTCTAGGTTTGATCCACTACTACACTTTGAGATTGTTTATTGTCCTATTTGGGAAGGGATATACAAGCTCTACTTCAATTAGAAAGAAGTTCAGTATTGGGTTGTTCTTGTTTCTTGTTATGATTTTGCTTGACTAATCATTCAATATAATTTTTAAACCTTTTATTTATTTTTAAATGTTTTTAAATTGATTTCAGAGAGGAGGGGAGAGGGAGAGAGAGATAAAAACATCAGTGAGAGGGAATCATCAATCAGTCATCTCCTGCACATCTGCCACTGGGGATTGAGCTAGCAACCTGGGCATGTGCCCTGACAGGAATTAAACTGTTCAGGGGTTGATACTCAACCACTGAGCCACACCAGCTGGGCATTTATTCAATATAATTTTTTTAAATGTTGCAAAAATTTAAAGTAAATCTTATTTGTTACAGAGAAACTTTTTGTCTATATTGAATCCATTCACTAAGATCGGTTAGTATATATTTTAAAAGAGTTGCCTATAGATAAGAGTGATTTTTTCCCAGAATTGGAGATAATATTTGCCCCCTCTAATACAATAGCCTTTGTGACTCAGAGCTTTCTAAGAATATCACAAATATTTCATTAATTCTGAGATATTTTTGTTAGATATTAATGACTATCTTTAAAAATGCCCACAATTTTAACTGTACAACAAAATACTACTTTTATTAGTATTGTGTTATTCTCCCCTTTACTTATACTTTCTTTTCTTGTTTTTACTTAAAAGAGTTAATTATTTTACACCCAGGTCTTAGGCTAACCCAGCAGGGAATTGGCTGCTTTTACAGTAAATAGCATATAAAAGTACCTTTTTGGAGGCACCATGCCTCCTTTGATAATAAAGACATCTTTGTGGTAAGATGTCTGCTCAAAATTATACCAAATCTATTATATGATTTCAGGTAAACTCACAATAATTAATGAATTTGGATATAAACAAACACCTTTTTTTTTTTACTGTTAATAAAAAGTAGGCATATAGTGTGATCACAATATGATGTTTGTCACTTATAGTCTCTAATCTTTGGAAATGGTTTTCAATGAAAATGTTTGAAACCAAAATACAGCTTACTAAAAATAGGTCTAAACTAACATTAAAAATAAGTCAACTATTAGTGTTTTTCATGTATTTTCATATTTTAAATCTTCTCTTGGGAGGTAGCAAAAATAAAAATGGGTAATTCTAAAATCTTTCAAGACTCAAAAAATATGTTTCTATATATTTATGTGAATTATAATTCGTGAATTATCTGTTTGCTAGGTTCTGGGATAATCACTTCTACCAAAATTTTTAATTATGAAACGGATCCTAGAAGGTTTCTATTGATAGTTGATACCGGAGGGCTTGTGAGACATGTTTTGACCATTAATATCATTAATGTTCCGGAGCCTCCAGACTGTACTGCTGACCCTCAGTTTTCTTTAGGCACAGGTATGATATAATAATGTTCTCATAATTTACTTTTAGCAGCTATCTATAATGAATGAGACTAGTCACATGTCTCTAGTTGGAAACACTAGTGATTTTTAGTATGTACATAATGTGTGTTTATATAAATACACCAAAATATGTGCAGCTCTTCATGCATATAAGAAAACATATAATATCTCTATCAAACTGTTTGGAAAAAGATATATTTGGAAGATAGAAATTCTCACTCTGCAATTAAGAGATTAGAGAGCAAATAAATTAAAAACAGCAATAGAGATTCTTCTAAAGACGTGTAAAATATGTGAGGCAGTAGAGAAAAAAATAAAAGGCTTTGACAACTTTGTACATAAATTTAAATGTTTACTTATGAAAATGTCACAAAGAATATTTGACTTTAATACCCTTAAGGTTCAAAGGGTATTTTCATACTATAACAGTAAATAATGTGTGGGTTTGTGTATGGGGGTTGACCAAGTCAGCGACACAAGGGAAGCTTCCTCTAAAGAATTGACAATATTGTAGGTCCAAGAAGAGAGGGAACAGTGTTTCATGTAGAAGGAGCTGTATGTACAAATGCCTAGAGGCATATAAAATGTAAAATTGGAACTTCTACCATGATTACAAAGGAGGGAGCACTATGTAAGTAATATAATTCAAAATAATTGTTGAAAGGTAATATGGGTATTTTAAGAATGTTGGTCTTTGCTCTAAGGGTGTGGTAATCCTTTTAAATATTTTAAGCAGTTAAGTATTTTCAATAGATTCATCTGGTGAGAGTAGAACAAGATTGGAAGGAAACAAACTTAGAGGAGGTGTCAAAAGATTTTGTAAAGAGCCAGATAGCAAATATTTGGGGTTTTGAAAGCTAAAAGGTAAAATCAAAGACATTATTTATGCAGTATTTATATAGCAATGTAGGAAAAAAGTTTATATAAATTTTTATTGACAAAATTTTAAAAATATAATAATGGTAACAATTGGTTATAATTTTGTAATAGAGGTATCAGTAAATAGTTTTTCTTGTCAGCTAAGAAATGAGCCACTTAGAATTTATTTTTGTTGTAGCCTAATTTAAATTTATTTTTGTGAATAAAATCATTTATAATTAAATTTTTTCTCCTTGACCATTGTTCTCCTGCCAAAAGGGAATATTGTGATGAGTTCTCAGTCTTATAATTCTTATGTACATCATGTTCTTTTATGACACCTACAGTGACTTTTTATCAAAAACACCATGCTTTGCCACATAATTCAGTACCAATTAATCCACACTCAATCATGCTTTAAAAGTGCAGCATTCAAAATTCACATTTCTCTTTCTGTTTAGCCATGATAGGTAGGCATGGTAATACATAAAAACATGAATGGGAAGAAGAGAATCCAGGAAAGGAGAATGAAGAAGCAGCTCTGACAGAGAGGGAAGGAGGGAGAAAGAGAGAAACATCGATGGCTGCTGAAAAAGAGAGAGGGAGGGAGAGAGATAGAGAGTTAGAAACATCAATGGGGGAGAAACCAAGATGGCGGCATAGGTAAACACCGGAGGTTACTGCCTCACACAACCACTTCAAAAATACAACTAAAAGACAAAATGGACATCATCCAGAACCACAGGAAGGCTGGCTGAGTGGAAATTCTACAACTAGAAGGAAAGAGAAAAGCATACCGAGACTCAGAGGAGGCGCAGTGCGGAAGTAAAATACTAAGGTGCGGAGGTGCATGTGGAGCAGGCTGGCAGCTGAGGGCGCGGTTGTCGTTTTCAATCGGGAGGGAGTCTCAGGCTCTGAGCTCCAGTTCCGGGCGAGTCTCTAGGGACCCAGACTCATATGGGAGAAGCGGGACTGTCTGGCATTGGTCAGAACCCGAGGGCAGCTTTCTCTCCGAGGGACTTGCAGCTATTACCGGGGCACTGAGAAGCAGAGCTTCTGAGGGCAAGACTGAGAGCAGCCATAACTGCTAGTCCTGTCCTGTTGATCCCGTGGGACCTGCCCCACCCAAGCCCTGCAGGGAGGCTTTTGCTGGATAG
>NW_006300375.1:3926946-3937119 GCF_000327345.1 Myotis davidii
CTCTCAATGCTGTAATGACTGGATTAATGCAATTTACAGTACAATATGTGAAATAATGAGAGCACCACATAAGGTCTCTATCTCTATTACTAAACTGCCACCATACTAAGAATGCAGAGATAGACAATATGCAAACAAGTGGGTTTAGATATGTATGTTTTCTACTACACTTAAACACTGAAATTTGAATTCCATGTTAATTTATTCTTTCTTTTGATTTTTTTAACCATTTATAAATATAAAAACCATTTTTAGCATAAAGACCATATAGAAACAGGCAGCAATCCAAATTTGGCTGATGGGTGGTAGTTTGAAGACCCATGGAATAGGGAGAGGAAGAGTAATTATCAGGTTATTTCAGTAATCCAGGCAAGGAATAGTATAGTTTGACCTAGGAAGGTTATGGAGATAAAGATAAAAGAATAGTATGGAGATACTTAAATAGTAAATGAACCTGCTATTAAATTAATATAAGGAAAAACAGAAAATGGAGATTTCTGATTTATATAAGTGGTTTGGAGATCCTCAGTTAAGCTATCTAGAAATAGACCAAATTTGGAGAAAAAAATTATGAGTTCATTCTTGAACATCTTGTGTTTGATGTCTTTGTTATTCAAAGGAGAGATTTAAGTAAGCAGTTGAGCTCAGAGGTCTTGCCTAAGGTTATAAATGTTTTTTAATTGAAACCATGGATTTGGATGAGATTATTCAGCTAGTGAGTAGAGAATTAGAAGAAAGGAGGGCATAGGGCCAAACCTTGAGGAACTCCTACACTCAATGATGTGAGGAAGAAACTCAGCCTGCCAAGGAGATTAAGGAACAGCTAAACTGGTGGTGGAAATAAAAGAGTTATATCCTGAATGGCAGAGGAAGAGTGTTGAAAGAGAGTGCCAGTGGTTAGTAGACTTGAATTCTAGAATCAAGTAAGATGAGGTATTAAAATGTTCATTGCATTTGGTTAGTGATATGGGGATAGTGATAACTAATGAGCCTACTGAGAACTATTTTATTGGTTTTACAGGGGTAGAAGCCAAAAAGAAGCAGACTTAGGAGTGAGATTGTGAAAATAAAAGCCATTTTTTAGGAAATTAGCATGTAAAATGGAGAGAAAGCAGTGACAAAACTATATTGGATTAAAAGAGTTTTGGGGTAATGTTACCAACAAATGGGGAGAATAGAGTTGACTGCGTGGTTGAAGATACATGATGAAAAAAGTAAGAGAGAGATGGTATCAAAGTTTAGGGGGAATCAATTAATCAAGCATTTATCAATCTCAGCTATCATATAAACATTTACATACCAATCTTTACACTTTTATTTTTATATTTAGAAAATTCAAAATTCCATGAAGCTTTAAGTTTTCTCGTTTCCGATGGTACTTTCTAATTTCTGAATAAGTGCTAGTGAAGTGAGGGTCCCAGGTTATTTAAGTGTGTGCCTGAAAGAAATTTTCTTTATCATTGGTATTCAGATATATTATTTTGAAAGAATTCATCATTATCTCTTGATTTGAAAAAGTCATCGATAATATTTTTTAAAAACTATATAAAATAACTTTAAAATTATTACTTTGAAATTTGGACCATATAAACCAAAACAAATCATTCAGTTAATTTAATTGCCATAATAAGTATCTTTTAAATTGATTGTATAAGTAAACTAGGATTTTTCTACATGCATCTCTATTATACTGTGCTAAAATATCACATTCTTTTTCTTAAAAAGGGACAGTGATTACAAACAGAAATGTAATGTTTATTATGTTAATGCAGAAGTATTTTTTCTAATATTCACTGTTAAAGGCAATACTCTTTGATAACCATGTACAGTTATTTTTATAGCAAACGTATGCATATACATATGTATACCTGTTCAATAATGACATTGGCTATGAATGTGCATAAGTAACTAGAATACCTGCAGAGTTTTTGTTGTTGCTTGTCCTTTTTTCTTTATCAAGGAGCAATACTTTGAGCAACCTCTCCAAACTCTCCTGGGCTCGAAGCCACGTTCTGTGTCATACTAAGGACCCTTGAGTCCTTGTTTTCCATTCCCAGTGTTGTCCAGGATATGAGGTGGTAAAAGTGTGCACTAAGGGATGGAAGAATAGGTTGGTGGACAACAGAGACACACGATTGTTAAATTGTTGATTAAGATTTGAAAAGCAGCCCTAGCTGGTTTGGCTCAGTAGATAGAGCATCAGCCATCCCAGTCAAGGGCACCTGCCCGGGCTGCAGGCTTGATCCCTAGTGGAGGCTCTGCAGGAGACAGGTGATCAATGATTCTCATCATTGCTGTTTCTAGCTCTCTCTCCCTCTCCCTTCCTCTCTGAACTCAATAAAAATATATTTTTTTAAAAAAACACAATGATTTGAAAAGCAATCATGCGGATTTTGTCTGATTTGAAGACTTAATGGATGTCTAGGAACCTTGCCAAGTTTTATTTTCCCAGGCAATATTTTTAGAGGTACTCAGAAGTTTTAGAGCAAATCCTCTAGATTTGCAGTGATCTTTTTTGTGCCAAGAGAAAAAGCAAGAGTCAACTGTGTAAACACCAAAGAAAAGTTAGGATGGACACTAAGTATCCATTGGGTCTGGCAGCATGGAGAAGGCCTTTGATGACTTTGCGAAGTTTCAGTGTTTGTAGTGGGGGCAGAACTTGTAGCAGAGTGAACTAAAGACTTACTGGGAGGTGAAGAAATACACAAAACTCCCGCCTTGAAGGGCAGGATATAGACAGGGCCATAGTTAAAATTTTCTTGAAGCCAGGTACTTCTTTTTCTTTTTCTTTTTTTTTAATGGACATGCTAATGGAAATTAGACAGTAATGAGGGAGTATTTTGAAAATGAAAAATAAAGTTAGAGTCAAGTTCCTGAGAAAGTGGAAGAGGAGACACCTGCTAATGGACAGGTATTATCATTAATGAATATCCTCCTTTCATTGTAAGAGGGGGAAAGGTTCAGATGTTGGCGCTATCGGAGGAGTACATGAGTGGGATTCCTCCATAGTTAGTGGGAGAGGGGCTCTTGGGGAGCTGCTGAAACGAGCACTTTCAGAAGCTCCCACTGGAGAAGGAGGTATGGGTGGAAGACTTCATTTGCATGGAGTTACATTCCTCAGGTTGTGAAGTCCCATGCCCTCTCAACCAGTCCTGAAAAAGGAACAGCCGTGGATTCTGCAAAGCCAAAAGGAAAGCCGGCCTCCAAAGCTTCTGTTCCATGTTGCAGCCGGGTCCAGTTCAGCAGTCAGGCGAATGAAAGCCCATCAGTCCGTTATGAGGGCCCCACACAGCCAAGGGCTTCATGGGCACAGGCAGCAACAGGAGTCACAGGAGTGCAGCAGGCAGGAGAGGCAAGAGCCGAGAAAGAGAACTTCCTTTGCTTAGAAGTTTAAATATTTAGTTTCCAAGCCTTTGCAGTGGCCACACCTGTTCTGGCCACTGACTGGCTCCCAGCTGTGATGGACAGCCAGGTAAGCACTTCCCATGTCACACAGACCTTACTGGGCATTCATCTAAACTGCCTTTGTCCGGTCCTTTCCCCCTTTGATCGGCTGGGAATAGATTTGGAGAGTGTTAGATTAGCAAAGCTGTATAAAGGGCATGGCTATATTATTTAGTCTTCCCTTTACTCCTTTCCTGTTAAAAAAATAACCAGATTATCACCACAGTATCATTCGTGGGCTTGGAGATCTTATGAGAAAAGAAGAGCTATCACTAGTCTCAGTTTCTATTTATTCTGTACAGTATAAAGAGAGATCCCCTAGGGAAGTAAGATAGAAGGGGCAGGGGAAGAGATTTGGGGCAAAAGAGCAAGGTTTGAAATAATTGTTGTAGAAAGTTAAATAAACAGAACAGAGACTTGCTTAAGAGCGCTGAGGGTCCTATACACTTATTCCTCTATTAATTTTCTTTGCATTAAATAGTTCACGCTTATACAAAAGTATCACAAAATCTGACTTTTTTTAATGTTAAATAATGAAAAACAATTTAAACTCAATTTTCAGATTATTTGAGTCAAAGAAAAGTTATAGATGCCAGTGTATTTCTAACACATGTACTTCATTTATTGTTTTGTTTAAAAATATTTATCTTAAAATAACTTTTATTTTAATTATGTCTTTGCCTTTAACAAAACAAAATTAGAAGATATGGAACTTGATTTTTTAACTTATGTATCTTGTAAGCATGGTACTTTCAACATAATAGAAGTTTTGATTCTTGTTTTTTTTGTTTTTTTTTTCACATTGACTTATTCTTTCTGGCAGCAATTTTATATCACTTTTAGGCTTGTAGTTTGCTTTCCCTTATTCTTTTCCCAACAGCTTTTATGTGTTATCCTTTGCATAACACAAGGTCTCATGGTAGGATGGAAACTTGAGACATTATTTGCCAGGATTTGTTAAAATTCTTTCCTTTCTTTAAAAAATACTTAACTTTATTAAAAAGTTTGGTCACATTCTATCTTCAAGTTACACTGAGGGCAGGCTTTTGTGGAATTCTATTCTTTTTTTTCAGTATGCTCTTTGAGAAAATATTGGGAGACATGCTTCTAGGCAGCTATCATTATCTTTATTATTTTATTTTCTTCATCTCCAAATCTCCTGGTAACTCATTTTAAATGCAATTACATTAGAAAACATATCAATTAAATATAGTTGGGCAACTTGTTAAAATTTAAATTTGTTATAATATACTAGAGGCCTGGTGCACAAAATTCATGCACTCAGGGGTGGGGTGAGGGTCCCTCAGCCTGGCCTGTGCCCTCTCAGAGTCTGGGAGCCCTCAGGGGATGTCTGACTGCCGGCTTAGGACATCCTTAGTGCTGCCACGGAGGCAGGAAAGGCTCCTGTCACTGCCTGTGCACTCGCCAGCCGTGAGCCCGGCTTCTGGCTGAGCGGCGCTCCCCCTGTAGGAGTGCATTGACCACCAGGGGGGCAGCTCTTGCGTTGAGCAGGATTGGGCCAAAACTGGCGCTCCGACATCCCCTGAGGGGTCCCAGATTGCAAGAGGCACAGGCCAGGCCAAGGGACCCTACCAGTGTACAATCAGTATTGGAGAGGGATGTGGGAGGTGGGCGAGCCTGGGAGGAACCATGGCAGGGCTCCAGGGCTGTCTGGCCCATGATCAGCTGGACCCATCAGCAAACTAACCTACCAGTTGGAGTGTCTGCCCCTAGTGGTCAGTGCACGTCATAGCGAGAGATTGAGCGACCTTAGCATATCATTAGCATATTACACTTTGATTGCTTGAACAGACAACCAGATGGCCAGACACTTAGTATATTAGGCTTTTATTATATAGGATAAATTTGGTCTTCAAGTATATGCAAGGAATAGAAAATCTTAAAATGTCTTATTAATCAACTTAAACTCTCAAACACATATTGTATGAACTGTAATAACACACACACACCACAAGAAAAAAAACAAATTAAACAATTAACCTGAATCTTTCCTAGTCTATCCACCCATATTATATGTAGTTTAGGTTTCTCACATGTGGTCAAGACTGTGGAAAGAAGATATGTGAGAGTTGTCTGCAAATGTATTTCTACGGAAAAGTTCCTCCACCCATGGCAGATAAGGTCTAGAAATTAGAGCACCAGAATCTTTTGTAGGCTACCCCTTTAGCTCCCCACAGGACAGTCTGTCGGCATATATGTCATGCTCCTCTTCTTTAAGCTATAGTTGCCACAGACAGATCCAGGAAGTAAGAAAAAGCACTCTGTAGGTGCAGAAGAGATGATAGAAAGCCAAAGGAAAAACTATAAATATAATAAAAATATTTAACTATCTTAAAGTATTATCTGAAACCCACCATACAATCTAAAATTAGTATTGCATCATATAATTTTTTTTTATGTAACATGTTAATTTTGGCTTCACAGCTACCTTAGAAATTGATGAGGACTACCCATTATTTCAGCCCATTTACAGAGTGACAGCCACAGATGAGGACTCTTCACATGGTGATAGATTGATGGTAAATGTGGATATTGTGGGAGATGTATATATCACTTTGGCATACAGCTCTATGCTTTGGATATATTTTTCAAGAGAAGTCAATACATTTAATTTGATCATTAGAGAGAGTATAATGAAGTTGATAACCACAAAAATGAAATATTTGTGTTAGAAATAGCATTTATGGAAGATCTTTTCATGATGTGTACAAGAAATTTATATGACTTTTAAGGGAGGTGGGCAGCTGGTTGAAAGACATCAATGCTGATGCTGAGCTGAAACTCTGCTTTGTCTTTTGGATGCTCTTGAGAACTGTTTCACTTCCCTAGCTATTTCAATGACACATGTGAATGTGATTATATTTTTTTGATGTTTCAGTATCCTAATTACTAACTGTACTAGATTTGCTTTTCTCATAATTGATTCCTGGTTGTAAAGTCTTTTAGAGATTTGGCAAAATAAAATAAACCTATAAAGCTCTATCTGGAGAATTTAGTGGTACATTGGACTACAAAAGTCAGCATGCTTGGCTCTGCAGCTGTTCTTTTTAGACATGTATTGAGTTTACTACTTTTAATTTAGTAACTCACAGTATGAAGTAATGGAGCACTGAATCAGGGTGAAGTAATGGAGCTGTCAGGTGACTTGGGTCAAATAATGACTTTTCCAGTAACTAGCCATGTGATCCTTGGGAAGTCACTTAATCCCTCTCAGCCTTGACTTCCACAGTTAACCTTCGGTGAGATGTGGCTGTTGTCAGTCAAAGTATTCAAAATCCCTGCTCAAAAATATTTAGTTGTGGACCAGCCAATATCAAATTCATATTAAATTGTTAAGAAATATGAGACCCTTTCTATTAAATAAGCTCTTTCCAATAGATTAAAACAATAAACTATAATCCAGTTGAAAATTGTTACTACCAGTTGTGTCATTTGCAGCAATAGGATAGGGACCCAGCAGGTATTATTTTAAAAATTAGGGTTTTGAGAACTAGTAACATTGTTAAAGGTTAGAGCTTTATCTGATTTTTAAAATATGCAGATATAATTGAATTTTTCATTAACAAAAATTTTACTGCATTGCAAACTACATTTTTTCAGATACTTGTGTGAATATATATCTACTCTCACTTCTTCTCAGAGTTTATGGCAAATAACAGCTTGGGCATTGTTCTGTACACCAAAGAGGTTGCAGGTTCCATTCCCAGTCAGGGCACATACCTACATTGCAGGTTTGATCCCCAGTCAGGGTCCATGCAGGAGGCAACCGATCAACGTTTCTCTCTCACATCAATGATTCCCTTTCTTCCTCTTTCTCTCAAGTCAATAAACATACATTCAGGTGAGGATTAAACAAATAATACTGAAAAAGATGTGATAAATTTAAAACTTCATATTCAACTATATTAATATTCAAAATTGGTTTATATCATAATTTCTGTTTTGTTTTCTAAATTTACGCATTTAAAAAAATCTCAGAAAAATCTGTATAGTGTTGTGCAGCTCTATAAAAATATATTTAAAAGTTTGTGTTAATATACTGAACAACTCTTGTTTCCTGTATTCTGCATCAGTATATGCTGGTGGTTTTAATACAAAATAGATCATAGAGTAAGAATAATTAGTGTGAAAATAGAAAACTATCTACATATTTGCTTTATCATTCTATCCTAATGATCTCCCAAATACCTTCCCATTTATTTTGATGTGACTAATGCATATTTTAATTTTCTAGTACACCATTGAGACACAGTTATCTGGACCAAAAAAAGGAGCAAATTGTTTTGGAGTGGATCCTGTAAGTGGTATTGTTAGCTTGAGAGGCAATGATACCTTGGATTTTGATGCTGGATATCAAGTAATTATATATTTATTTATTATTTTACACAGAGTGACAGATTTTTTTTACAATGTTCACCTCTGCCTGAAAAATTAAACACATTATTATTTTAATGGGAAAGTAATATTTTGTGTGATTCTTTTATGAGAATTAGTGCAGTTCATCAAAGGTCTAGATCAGTGGTTCTCAACCTTCCTAATGCCGCGACCCTTTAATACAGTTCCTCATGCTGTGGTGACCCCCAACCATAAAATTATTTTCGTTGCTACTTCATAACTGTAATTTTGCTGCTGTTATTAATCATAATGTAAATATCTGATATGCAGGATGTATTTTCATTTTACAAATTGAACATAATTAAAGCATCGTGATTAATCACAAAAACAATATGTAATTATATATGTGTTTCCCGATGGTCTTAGGCGACCCCTGTGCTTTCAAAGGGATCACGACCCACAGGTTGAGAACCGCTGGTCTAGATTAAAGCCTATGGATATTAAAAACAGAGATTGCATCTTAACTTTTTAGATCTATCTAAAGAAGTTTAAAGAAAAAAAATTTAAGTATCTTTCTAATCAGAAAAACTAAATCAGTAAATCAATAAAACTTAAATCTTTCTGAACATCAAATAAATGAAATAAACTTAAAACCTTAAAATTTTAATATTGAGACTATTTGAGCATTCATATCCTGCCCCACTTAAGTTGGCAAAGCATACTGGTAGCCAAGGTTAGAGTGGGTATAAACCTTATAAAGGAATATGAAACTAATGTGGTAGAAAAGAAGGACAATTTCTGGTATTTCCACCAGAAAGGCCATTTAAGGAAAGCATTGTTGGGAAGATTTTTCTGAGTGGGATAATGAAGAATATGTAAGTAGGACAGACTGACTAAAAAGATAGTAGCTAGAGATAATCTATCCACTTAGAAATGAGGTATTAGATCTGAGAAGTAAAGGGATACATTAGTAGTAGTAATAGTAGTAGTAGCAATAAAACATTGTCATTTCCAGAAATTCTCCACATGTATTATTTCAATGAGGTAACTGAGAAAATAACCATAAAGGGGGGGGCGGCATATAAGTATTGACAGAAAAAATAAAGAATATGCTGCTGAACAGATACTTAGGGGAAAGAAGCATTAATAATTGAAGATGACCTCAACTTTCTAAACTAAAAAAAAAACACATAAATGGTGGAAGAAAAGCCAATGGTTTCCATTTCAGTTTCAGTTTGAATGTATTGAATGTTACAGGATGGTGGAGACGCTAATGACACATATCTTTAAGCAATTTGTGTGATAGACTACAATATGAGGTTAAAATTAGGTGAAAAAAATGGAGGTTATGCATATGAGCCACATATTAAGCAGTTCAGTTCCATATTTCTGGCCATTTCCTGTCTCACGTCTCCTACTTGCCATGATACACAGACAACCAAGGACTTGCTAAGTCCTTTAAGACCTACTTCATTTTGCTACTACATAGCTAACCAATTCATTTTATGACATTTGATATGCTAGTACCATCAAAGAGATTTTGGTACAATCATTATCAGCCCCTTACTGGACTCAGGCTGTTTTTGTACATTGTAAATCCTTATTAAACGTTTGCTTAAGAAGGTTTTAATGAATATCTTACAGCCTCAGCAATGTTTTTTTTTTCTAAAGGACACTTGAAGATATATATGAATAAATGATACTTAAAGGGTAAGATGTGTGACAGGATGATGAGGGAAATATTTGAGATTTGATGACATTCTCAACTCTTCAGAAATTACCTCCTGTTCTTGATCTGGAAAAGTAACTCATTTTCTAGGGGTTAACGTTAAACAGCCTTCTTTAAATAGTTTCAAGGCATTTTACTTTGGGTTTATGATTGAATTTGAAATTCATTAATTACCTTTTTAGTTCCATTTAATCTATATTTAGCCAAGTTAGATAAGAAGTAAAGTGCAGTGATATGGAGGTACACGTGAAAAGGGCTAGCAACTGAGGGCGTGGTTGTCTTTTTCAATCGGGAGGGTGTCTCAAGCTCCCGAAGGCTCTGAACTCCAGTTCCGGGTGAGTCTCTGGGGACCCAGACTCACAAGGGGAGAAACTTGACTGTCTGGCATCAGACGGAACTCGAGGGTGGCTTTCTCTCAGAGGTGCTGGCAGCAATTACCTCAGGACACTGAGACCCAGGGCCTCTTAGGGCAGGGCTGAGGATCAGCCATAGTGTTTGCTCCACCCTGTTGATTGCCTGAGACCCCACCCCAACCATGCTGTGCACAGAGGCTTTTGCATATGAATGACCTGTCCCTTTGCAATCTAAAATTACCTAACAAACTGCAGCTGGGTCAGTGAGACCCAGAACATCCAAGAGAAGGC
>NW_006300375.1:3938228-3939599 GCF_000327345.1 Myotis davidii
GATGGGATAAGTCTTTTCTCTAGTGAAAGCTGCTGACAGGTCAAGAGAGTTCACAGAATATCTTTTTAGTGGAATGCCAGATTATGACCCTTTACTGGATTGTTTTATCCAATAGAGGTGAACACCTTTGTCTCTCATTAGATATTTTACAAGTCTGTTAAGGTGGAAGTTAACCTGTAGAAAACTGATAGGGGTACAAGTGATTCCTGTTCATAGCAGTGCAAATGATTCCTGCTCATGGCAATGGAGGAGAATTTTATAGTCTCAGGGAAAAAAATATAAAAACCAGTTTTACTATCTTACTAATCCAAAAATAAAAAAATAATAATAAATAAATAAATAATAAATAAAATAAAATGAAGCTACTTTAAAACATACAAGTAATGTAATTTAACTAAGAAAGTAGTTGTATTTTTTTTAACGGCCTAGAAGAAAAACAATATATATATATTAGAAGAATGTTAAAACAAAATATAACATAACAAAATAAACTAGCAGGAGACATATAGATACATATTACAAAATAGCATATTATAACATTTTTGAAAATTCTTTTCCAGGTTTTCCAGCTTGCATTGAGAGCAACAGATACAACAGGTCTGTTTTGCCAAGGGACACTAATTATAAAAATCAGAAACATAAATGATGAGAAGCCTCAATTTGAGTAAGCATATTTATTTTAAAGTAGAATCATAAGAAAATGACTAAACTTTTTACTTATAATATAAGAATAATAAAGATTATGTAGTTACATAGAAATATTTTATATTGTTATACTAAAAATCAATGATTATATATACATTATTGAAACATATACTGATATATAGTAAAATATATACTAGAAAATACTCTAAAATGTTGGGGTCCAGCCGCAGCAGGTCCAGGGGTTCCCAAAGGTGTGGATGGAGTCGGCGAAGAAGGAATGACACAGAAACAGCGTTCAGTTGATCAGCATAGCAAGGTTCTCTTTTTATTCTCCTGTTACATCTGTATTTATACCATTTGATCCTATAAGCATGCTTCTGTAGTTACATCATGGTATGTTTTGGGTCCTCCCTTAACCTTCTACAGTTCCTTGTTTCATGTCCATAGTTTATCTGACCTTTGCCAAAAAATCCCCTCTCCATCTAGTTCTGTTGATTTTAATCCTATCCATTCTATTCCAAAGTTTAGGGCATTTCTTATCTCCATTCCAAGGTTAGTCTATTGTTCTATTAAACTACGAGGAAGTAACTGAAGGAGATGATCCTAAGTGAAGATTATGTAGTTTAGGCATAATTGTGATTGTTCGTAGTTAAGGTGATTAACTACCTGCCTGGCACTTAGTTAAGGGCTTTTACTGATTTATTCCCTTCCTGAGTCCTGTCAACC
>NW_006300375.1:3939635-3941147 GCF_000327345.1 Myotis davidii
CGCCTGGTGCTTAGTTAAGGGGTTTTACTGATTTACTCCCTTCCTTAGTCCTGTTCATCCCTAACTCCAGGGAAAAAATCCCCACCTGGGGAAACACCTTTCCCGGAGAAGTGACCTTGGTTAAAACGCATAGCGCTAAGTAAGGGAGCAAACATATTAAGAACAGTATGCCATATACCCCAGTTCCCTTCAAACATATGCTGTGCAGATGTTTCTTCCCTGCAGTGACTGTGTCAAACAGCAAGGATGGACTGGCTTCCGGCAAATTAGCCCTTTTTTATTTTTTAAATGATAGCGCGTGTAAATCAGCGGCCACCTCTCGGATTGGGTTGTTTAAGACTTGGAGCCCTGTTTGTGACTTTGCCAACAGGTCAGTCCAGGCTTAACCCTATATCGGCTCCCCACGGTAAAATACTGTAAAAATATAAAAATGACCAGCATTGTAATATGGAGAAAGGATTTGTGTGTGTCTTTCTTCCCTTTTATATTTCCCCCAAAGGTGTTGTAATCTTCTTACATTGCTTTTTAATAAATACATTAATTTTAAATAATGAAATATTTAATTTAAACTATTTTACTCCCATACTCTGATATATAATTGTGACATTGGAAAACATTTGCAAATTATAAATGGCTGGTGGATGTTATACTTCAAAATGTAGCAAATATAGGACTATAATCTAAGAATAATCAAATGTTTCGTAAACTGCTAAAGAGAAAAAGAAAAATAGTAGTACTTAAATTCTTTTTCTTCCATCACTAAGTTATATCTTTATAGGTGAAGGAGAGCAATTCATTATTTGAGCCCTCAAAGTCCCTTCAACTTAAATTAGAAGCAAATATGGAGCTAGTTTCTCCTTTATTTCCGGGGATAGTTACCCTAACTCTCAACCTACATTTGCAGTTAAGGTACCACCAACTTCTTTGAACATTTTTCTGTTGCCTTCACTCCTTAATAAGAATTATTATTATTTTTTTTGCTTTTACTTGGTAGCATTTAATGCTAGATATTAAAAGCAATACCCAAATCACTAAAATATTGCCCCCAGATATTGTTTTCATCTCTTAAGAGACATAGCATGTTAAAGGACAATGAAACAGAGAAGGAAATTATTTAAGTGATCTAAAGTATAAGTATTGTGAGTTATATTACATTATGGTTTAAAGAAGTAACCACACTGTGGAGGGGAAGCCACACTGGACTGTGGTGGTCAGCAAGGTTGCTCAGAGGAATAGCGCCAGCCATCCACCTCCTTTTCCTTTGATTGCATGCCTTTGAGAACTTCCTTGAATATCTCTTTCAACCCCAGGTTTAGTCTTTCCTTCTGTTTGAATTTGTACAAAGTTATGGTATTTATCACATAGCATTATAGTTCTTTGAATCTGTGTCCTACACAAGCAGTCAAGTCCTGAAGAGCAGGCACAGATTTAGAACTCTGTGTAAAAGTGGAACGACACACTGTAGGCTATCAATAAATGTCTGATGCTTGAATGGTAGGTTAAATTTTAAAC
>NW_006300375.1:3941833-3953405 GCF_000327345.1 Myotis davidii
TTCAATGAAAGTCTGTTGTCTCTGTGTGTGATACTGGAGCCTGAAATCCACAATGCAGGAAGTCAGGAAGGACAGGGGATATAAGGTGGGGACATTAAGGGTGGACCGGAGCACATCAGCATGTGCTGGACTCCAGGAGAATGGACTAAAATCTCTGTCAGTTCTTGTTGCCTCTGACCTTGGTGGCATGAATATCCTGCAGAAGCTAGGGCCTTTTATTACAAGTGGAGCACACACACCTGCTCTAAGAGTCAGATAAGCTGAAAGAGGATCCGGAGGCAGGTAGACAGTTATAGATACTCCATGCCAATGGTCAGGGATGGGCCAGCAAAAATACATGTAAGAATTCAAAAGGCTGCTGCTAGCTTTTCACTCTCTCAGTCAACCAAGAATCTTCCTTGGTGCTGTCAGGAATAAATTGTCAATTTTGTTTTCACAAAAGTTCCTAAGTTTGACCTCTGAGTTCATTTTTCATTTTGTATACAATAAGACTAAATCAGATGGCAGAAGTAATACATGATTAAAATTTTAATATGGTTTGGCTAGTTTTTTTTCATCTTCAAAAACACTAATAACTTTATTATTGCAATTAATATACAGTGGTTTGTGCCTAGAATTTTTAAAGTAGAGATGCTACCTATGCTTGGTAGATTCATAAATGACAATTTAGAGCTTGGAGGAAAATGTGATGAAACCACTTATGACATTTAATTATGATTTAAAGATAAGCAAATATAAAGCAAGTGGGCATTTTTAAATAAATATTTTTAGTGGTAAATACCACTTTTCTTATTCACTAAAATGTGTATCATTAGAATTGCTAACCATCACTTTTCTTATTCACTAAAAATGTGTATTAAATGAATTAAAACACCATCAATATGAATAAATTGCCAAAACCGGTTTGGCTCAGTGGATAGAGCGTTGGCCTGTGGACTGAAAGGTCCCAGGTTCGATTCCAGTCAAGGGCATGTACCTGGGTTGCAGGCACATCCCCAATAGGAGATGTGCAGGAGGCAGCTGACCAATGTTTCTCATCGATGTTTCTAACTCTCTATCTCTCTCCCTTCCTCTCTGTGAAAAATCAATAACATATATATTTTTAAAAATATGAATAAGTTAACATATGCTTAATTATTTGAATTTGGTAATTTTTTTCATTGTATTTCTTTTCATTAGTTACAGGCATAATCACTCTTCTTCAGCCTTTGAATCTTGACAACCCAAATAACACTAAAACCTACTCTTTGGATGTTGAGGCCAGAGATAATGGAAATAATACCAGTACCTATATATTTACAGTTTTTGTGGAAAATGTAGATGATCCAATTATCTGTGACTCAAGTTTTTCAACAGCAGCAGGTATATTACAAATCAATTTTTTATAACATTCATAAAACAATGATAATGTGAGAAAAATTTTAAATAAAACTTGGACTTATAGTTTGTTTCTTATAGTTTAAGCATTTCTTTTTCTTTAGTTTCATAAAGGACAAGTACATAAAGTGACAGATATACTTCTAAAAGAAAAAATAATAGCTAGATTTAGTGTAATTTAAATTAACATTCAAATACTTCTTTGTGCAGCAGATTAATTATAGAAGTACTTACAAAATTATTTTAAGTTCATATGTAACATGAATTAAGAGGTAGTTTACAAGTTGTCAAATACATGAAAATCTAAACAACAAAATATAATTTTCATCTACTAAATTGACCATGGTTTAACAATAATAGGGGAAAAATAACCAGTGTTGGCTAAGATATAATAAAAAAAATAACACTTTGATAAAGTGGGATTTTAAATAATCTCCCCAAATTCTATTTTAGTAAACATTTAGAAAGAATATTAGAATAATTATAATGTTATTTTAGTAGAGTTCTTTTTTAAAAAATATGGAATGTTTCACGACTTTGCTAATCTTCTCTGTTTCATTCCAATTTTAGTATATGTGATGATGAAGCGAGCACTCTGAGTTCTTATTTACAGAATTTTGGGGCATACAGTCAAGATTTATGTTTAATATTTGTAGTAGCGTAATGTTTGAAATATCCAAAATGTCTAACAAGAAGAAATTGGTTAAAAGACGGTCTATCCATTTGATAAAATGCTGTCTTGCCATTGAAAGGTATCTTTCAAAAATAAGCATGAGATTATATACAAACTGTGAAAAGTTTCCTTCATTTTATTGTACATAATGATATGTGATATTAACAATTATAAACACATATCATTATATATAAATATATATTAACCATTGTTATCTCCTTTTTGTATGATTACAAGAAATTACTCTTTATTTTCGAACATTGTAATAAACATTTTTTACTGTTAATTTTTTTGTTCCTCAAATTAAAACTCTAGCTTAAGTTTCAAAATTTCAACTTCTTGAATAAGAATCATCATTACTCCTAGTAGTATATAGTTATTTCATCTGATAGTCTTGCTCTCAAAAGAGTTTTTGCTTTCAACAGGATTTTAATTATATAAATTAGAACATATAATTAAAATAATATATGGAGGTATCCTTCAGTATAAGTAAAATAGATGTTCCTGAGAAGTTTGGTATAAATTAAAATTTTGTCAATTGTATTTCAGTTTTTAAATTTTACCCGTAAAAATATTCCTAACATATTAATTGGAATCAGTATACCCATGTGAGTAAAATAATAAAGTATGCTCTTCTTCTCACCAGAGCCACACAAATCATAATCTCATATACTGCTCACTGACTTCACCCTTATGTGTGTTTGTGATTTCATGAAGACCTTCTAAAACTAAAAAGTTACAAATATTTGAATGTATTTGAGACTTTGCACATAGTAGAATCTCAGAAAATACAAGTTGGTTTGATTTGAATTTGGTTGGGTCAGCTTGATCTCATCTATTGTATCTAGTTTGCTAATTAGTTTTCCATTTCCTCCCCTTCATTTATTTCTAACTTTACTTGCTTACTTATCTGTCATATTAAAACCTCTCTATTCTCACTACCTTCTCTATTTTGATTCCTTTTAACACTCTTGCTCTTTCTGTTATGAGCAACTACCCAGCTAACTGGGAGACAATCAGGAAAATGAAATCGAGGGCAAAGGACAAGGCAAACTTCATTAAAATAGTTTTCCTCTTCCAGATTCCTGTCCATTGCTGCTCTCTATCCATTTCTCACCACCAGCATTATGTCTTCTCTATTTTCAAGAAATATCACTATCTTAGGAAATTTTAAGTTTCAAAACACACATGTATACGTGTGCTCAAACACACACACACACACACACACACACAATGCTTATTGTTTGTTACTTGTTCTAATAGAAGATTTTAGACCTTACAAAATAGCTCTTGAGATACTATTCACTCATTGCATCTTATCTCATCACTAAAGGATTCCTTAATTGGCCATGCCAGTACATCCGAAAGCTACTATGTTGGGGACCCCTATTTTACAGTATAATTCATTTGCTATATTCTCAATTGATTCATAATCTAAAATACATGTGTGTGTGTGCATACACATGTACACACATATACCTTAACTATAGTAGACACCCAGTAAAAGTAATTTATAGCAGACACAAATTACTCTGTTTAAGTATTTAGCAAATATATGGAAGTAGATGTACCCAGGCAAATTTTAAACTGGCCACAAGAAGTGAGAGTGTTCTAGGCATAGTATGCCATAGACTGATGTTTTCCTGGGAAAACTGAATAGCTTCAGTTAAAAGAATATCTCCTGAAGGTTTGCTACATTTTAATTGTAATTCAATATATATATATTTATTCTAATGTTATTGATTCTTTAGATATCTGGAAAAGTAAAGTACAAACTGAATTATTATGGATTATTTAAAGTTTGTCTTATAAAGGGTTAATATAAGGCAATATAATGTTGAAATTTCTTGTAGTTAGGGCTTTTGGAAATTAAGTCAATTAAAAATAAAATTAAAATGTTATAAAAACTATTTTTAAGTGTTTGGTAAAATAAGTGGAATAAACAAAATAATATTTAAATTTTTTTTTTGCTATGCTAGGAAAATAACTTGAAGTTAGTTAAAAAAGATTATTTTGCAATATCAGGTATATTTACTTTTCCATTCTTTGGTAAAAGTAAAGAGACCTGATTCCAGGTGAAAGAGAATATGTAAGAAAATATTGTTCCTACTCTAATTTGAACTCCAAGTAGATTTTAGGTTGAGATTTTGGAGACCAAGTTCAAGTCCTTACTTAGTTACTGGTTGGCTTAGAATAAATAAATTAACCTTTCTGTTCCAAGGACAGCAAAAGAGAGGCATCTTATTAGATTATCACCAAAGTTACTTTCAACATTACACTTCTTTGACTCTAGGGCTTACAAAAGTCTGGAAAAAAAATAGAAAACTTCAACTGAAAACATGTCAAGAACTAAGATATCTCCTCAGCTTGGTGAACCAATATTTTCTGAGTGACATGTGCATGGTGATCATTATACATGAGTAAAAGATTCACTGAAAGTGAAACATAGACCAGTGGGATTTAAATGTAACAGTATTATAAGATAAATAACATTTTAAAGAATATATAAGTAAAATAAAAATAAATTATTGTTCATGGTTTATATAATTGTGTAGGTGTTTCAGTGTCTGTTCCTGAAAATGTTCCTGCATCTGCTTTTATATACATGATTCTTGCAAGAGATCCAGATCCAGGACAAGAAGTTGAAGTATGTATTTTTTTGTTATCTATTTATTTTTTTCCCAACTTTGGTTAAAAAAGGAGTGCTCAAATTTTCAATGAGCAAAAAATTATATCATCGGGCTTTGAATTATCATTGATATCTTGTGGTAGTCATTGATATGAAAGAAGAAACTTAAACCTTTGAATATATTAACATAGGCTAAAAATGTATTTTTAAAATAAAAAGAATAGACTTTCCAAAATGATCCAAAAGCACATGAAAAACCAGAACTTACATTCATTTGCATTTATCTGATTACATTTACATAGGAGTATTTTCTTTATTATACACATCATTTGAACAAAGTAGGTTATATCTTCATATTATTTCTGGTTTCAGCAATAATTAACAATAGCAAATTAATCAGTAATGGATGACAAAATAGTTTCAGGTTAAGAGGTGGTAAACAAGGAGAAATACAAGATAATTCATCACACTAGATTTTCTTAGGAAATTTCATGGTGTATGTATGGCTTATATTGTTATTGTATTACAAGAAAAAATGATTTCTGTGTCAAGGATGGGTGTGTATGTAATTATAAATTATTATGTGCGTACATGTATATTTTCTGTAACTAAATTACGGTATCTGGGTTTTATTTTAGAAATCATTGGGAAATAAAAACTAAACAAAGACTTGGAAAACAATAATTTTTAAACAAATCCAAAGCTATAATAATAAGGAAAGAAACAAAGAAAAGGAGATTTTTCCATGAGAACATTTTATGGATCTTAGTCTAACATAAGCCAACTTTGCTTGTTCACTTATAGACACAGGAAAATCAGTTAATATGCCCATCAAAATGGTTGTAATTTTTTGGGGGAAAATGGCATTGGATATCATGTCTCCTGGGTTTTATAATTTTCTCTGGATGTGAATTTAAAATATGTAATGTATTTACTAAATCCTTTTCACAATCTTTTATATTCATCTTGAATCTGAGCCCAGTTATAATCCTGGGTGATAACAACAAGAGGAACATGCTGATGCTCATGAAAATAAACTTTGTCTAAAACAATATTTAATTGTATCATGGAGACAGTCAATGCAGAGATTAAATCAAATGGCTTCTTCCAAGTAACTCAGTACATATGCCTCCTTTAGGTACACTTCCTGAGTGTACAAGGGGAAAAGACTTTTTTTGTATATTAGAAAACTATAAATGCAACACTGGAAAGTACTAGTTATAAACCAAATGATAGCTATTTACCAAAAATGTTCTAATACTTAAGTATAAAAATCTTAGGAAAAATATAACCAAAAAGTGTGAATGAATTTTCAGATTGCTTTTGAAGTCTGGGATTGAAAGAAAATTTAGCATTTATTTTATGGGCATTGTCTTGACACAATGAATATTGGTCTAGTTAGGTTTTGCCATATAATGGCATCAAAATTGTCAGTTTAAAATTCATGTTTCTTCACTAATGGATTAACCATTTTTGTGTGTGTGTTTTAAAGTTTTTAGTATTAAATTCTTCAGTTAATGCCACTGTCTACTTTGCTTTGGATTCATATAATGGTGTCATTTCTAAAACCACAAAACCCCTTTTGGACTATGAAGCAAATCCTAAGGTGAGAATAAATATAAATTGTAACATTAAAATGATAAATATCTTTAAATATGAATAATTTTCAATATTTGAACAATATTTTTAAACTTATTTAAATTGAAATAAACATGCCAAATTTATGTAATTGCATTTTTTATACTTCCACAGATTAAGCAGAAATTCATGTTAAGAAAATAAATTTAGAAGTTTGATTCATTTTACTTTTATCCATTAGAATTTATTTAAATATTATTTCAGTTTTTGTGTTTGCTTCTTCAGGTTTGTATAAAAGTTGGAGAAGGAATTGTCTCCATATTCAAAAGCATAGAACTGAGGCAATGTTCTGGGTAATTAAGCAAAATTACACTTTTACTACACAAGTTCACCCTTAAAAAAAGCTTTACATGCTTACCTATGAGACAATGTTGAGCAATTGCACCTCCAAAGGGGTTAACCTTTTGACTCTGCCAGGGCTCCCTGGGGCATCACTGGCCTCGGGAACGTTTATATGTTAATTTCATGGATGGGCTAATCTTTAACCAAATGAGTCTCTCTCTCCTCTCCTACCCAATAATTTTATTCCAGTCATATTCTAAAAGGATTCTGCCAAATTACCTGACTCCATCCACCAATGGAGTCAAACTGATCCAAAAGCAAACCTTCGTTGGATAGAATTTCACCTTCCTTTGTTTACATGCCAGTCTTTTTCTATTAGACTGTGATTTTCTCCATGTTAAAGTTATTTCTAATTTAGTTTTTGCCTCTTGGGGACTGCACAGGGCATCAAATAGTTAGTGCTCAAAAAATATTTCTAATTGGAAGCATCTACTTCATCAATTTCAGAGATTCCTGTGCTTTGTTAAGACTTAAAATATTGAGAATCAATATGTGCTCCTTGGTTCAAAAACATTCAGTATTTGCTGTATGCCAACTACTGTGTTGGCACCCTTGACCTGATTTCTAAGACATTTCACATTTATTTTCATCTTATTTTTTTTTCTAAAGAAACAAAACACTTACATTATGTTGAGTATGAGCTAGGCGGTATAAATAATAACTTACTTAATTTTTATGAAAACCTTGTGAAGTAGATACAATTATTATGTCCATTCTACAGATGAAGACACTAATCTAAATAAATAACTTACCCAAGATTACCCCTCTGGCAAATACATGAATCATGATTCCAACAAAAGCAGCCTAACTTTAATAGGGTTATTCACCACTAGCCTATCTTGCCACTGTTTGCTTGTCATCTCTTCTGAGAAGCTGCTAGTATCCTCCCTTTTGTGCTCTGCTGTCATGTGTGAATAGGCCATGTAGAAAATGTGCGCTGCTCATGTTAAATATCAGTGTTTGGTTCGTGATGGATATACTGAGAATGAATGAACACATGGCTAAATGGCTAATTCAGAATAGCTGTACTGTTATAAGGTACACCAATTTTTTAAGACTGTGTCAAGGAAGGGAAACATTGACACATTTGAGAATAAACTTTTCATTTTAATATGTTTTTATGGATTTTTAGAGAGAGAGAAAAGTGAGAGGGATAGAGATATAGAAACATCAATGAAAGAGAAACATCAGTGATTGGCTGTCTCTTGCATAGCCCTTGGGATGGAGCCCGCAACCTAGGCGTGTGCCCTGACCAGGAATCAAACTAGTGACCTCTTAGTACATAGGTCCATGCTCAACCCCCAAGCAACACCAGAGGGTCTCAGCTTTTCATTTTAAATCATTCTTCTTTTTTCTGGCCTTTAAAGCAATTTACACCCGCCCCCCTCCCAAATTAATAGCAATGTGTTTTTGGTTAAGCCACATTTTAGTTAAATATTCCTTGTAATTTCACTTTCTTATCATTTATTTAAAATATTTCTAAAATAGAAGTCTCAACAAGGTGCAATCTCATATAAGTAAAGGCACTTTGAAGCTTATACACATAGTATAATTATTACTTATAGAATTAAGTTTAATAAAAGAAAAATTAAAATCATTTTAACTTTAAACTGATTAGCTATTACATTAGACAATATTTCTTATTTTTTACACATTAGAATATAAACTTTTAAAATGTTTTACTACCTTTTTGAAGTCTCTAAAGTATCAACGGTTTTTCAAATATTTTCAAAAATAAGATAGTTGTTTAGCTTTACATAATATTTTTTCTTAACCAGTAAAACATAAGTTCCTCTTTTTTGTTAGGTATTTCAAGAAATTTAAATTGACTATATTGCCTTAAATTTAAATTGACTACATTGCCAAAACCAATGTCAAAGCTCCATAACAAATGGTAGGTAGCATTAGTAACAGAAATATGTATGAGAGTATAGGACATATTCCTCTCAACAAATGACCTTAAGATGTTTGGGGACTAGATCTACACATTCTTATGTTTGCAACTTTTTAAAGGTTTTTTTTTTCAATTTTATTTAATGTAAAGGAGAATTGCATATTTTGAGCATCTTCTCTATCTACTTTAGCATTTCCAGTTTGTGGTGGCCGTGAGAAATAGAGGAAACCTGTCTCTGGAGTCGTGCACTGGCACCATCACTATAAATATCAGAAATGTTAATGACGAGAGCCCTGTTTTGGGGTAAGCAATGGGCAATGCAACATTTAAATGCTAACATTTAACCCTTAAAACTTTTTTTATAATGGGGTATATATCGGTGTTATTTGGGTATTATTTCCATTGCCAAGCTTCTTACAAACATTCCAACTGACCTAGAAGCAAACCGCTAGGAGACTTACATTATTAATTATTTTAATAGCCCATTTATATTTTGTTCTTGAAACCACAGAAGAGTGTCCTTTTTTGATGGAATAAGAATTCAAAACTTTCTATTTTCCTGCTGTTTATCTGTAATAAGTAAAATGTTGCAGAAAATGCACATTGATACAGTTCTATTGTAAAATCAATGTGGCCATTAAAAAGAATTTGGGCAATAAGTACTTGTTGATATAGAAATATTTCCAAACACATCTGAAATAAAAAAGTGACTGTGAAAATGTTTGTACTATTTTGTTTTCTGAATTAAAATATAATTTAACAGTCAGGAGAAGGCCTAAAGATAGAAGGAAACTTTTAACTTCACTTTATAAATACATAAACTTACTCTAGTATATATAGTAATTTTTAAAAATGTATATTGTATTTTAAAACCAGGGTCTTGAAACTGTTAAAAATGTGTATCACAAAATGTAAAATATATGTTGTGTGACATAGATGGAAAGAGACATTTGTTTACACTGAGTGATAAAAAAATCCTTTTGTCCTACAGATACATACCAGATGCACCTATAAATATTTATGAAAATCTGCCTGTTGGAACAATGCTAGTCAAGTTGACAGCAACTGATAGAGACATAGGAGACTCGGTACATTATGAATTTATAGGTACACAAAAAGAATTTTCAATAAGTGAAGGTATAATTTTTTATTGCTAGTCATTTCATAAAGTATAATATGAAGTGTGTTTTTTACTAGTTAAAAATAAGCCTGGTGATCATTCTACTAGGAAAAAGAATCTTTAAAATACTTAGGAACATATTTAGCATATTTTATATGAGGTAAACAGTGATCATTCCTTCCTTCTCAGAAGTATGGAAATAGTCTGCAAAGTCTGTCAGATCCAGAGGACTCCCAAAAAACTCAGATACACAGTAGGGTTCCCGGGGATGGTATTGTATAGTTTTGTTGTTGTTGTTGTTGTTTTGGTGAGAAGTGGATTTTCTCATGGAAACTATAGTACTATTCAAATGAACTGAATATTTATTCTGTATCATGCATTCTCCTAAGCGCTCTGTAAGCATAATAACTTTTGTTGGGTTTTTATTATACTAATCCTCATCTAACATGTGATGCTTGGAGAGGCATCTTCAGTTACCCAAAACCCTGCAGCTAATTTGCATGGCAGAACCTGTACTTGATTATGGTATTTGCAACTCTAATGACATTCTATATAACCAAGAATTAGGAGTCCATGCCTCTAACAACCTAGGAAAAAAGCTCGGAACGGGAAGAAAGGTTTCTTCTTTTTAAAAGGTGAGGTCCATTTTCAAACATGAAAGGAGCAGGATTAAACACATACTGTCTATCATACCAGTAGGAAGAGCTCCCATTTAGGGAGTAGAATCAGAGAGGTGAGGAAGATGACCTCTGGAGGGCAGGGCCTATGGCATGTCAGAGCTTAAACAAAGAGGAAAGGGTGTCCAAGCCCATCATGAGGAGAAGAGAGTGGCAGCAGATAGAAGGTTAGTTGCATACTAGAGGCCCAGTGCACAAAATTGATTCTCGTGCACTTGTGTGGGAGGGTGTCCCTCAGCCCAGCTTGCACCCTCTCGCATTCCAGGAGCCCTTGGGGGATGTCCGACTGCCATGGAGGTGGGAGAGGGTCCCGCCATCAAGACTGCGCTCACCAGCCGTGAGCTGGGCTTCTGGCTGAGTGGTGCTCCCCCTGTGGAAGCGCACTGACCACCAGGGGGCAGATCCTGCACTGAGCGTCTGTCCCCTGGCGGTCAGTGCGCATCGTAGCAACTGGTCATTCTGCTGTTTGGTCGATTTCCATATTAGCCTTTTATTATATAGGATTGGGGGAATTCATAAAACAACCATGTTAAAGGTAAATAAACACTAGTTTCATCTATCAGATATGTGAGTTGCAATGATAGAAAATGAAAAAACTGGAATGAACAATATGAGGATGAATTAAAATCAAAGGTGTTAAAGTGAACTTAAGTTTTTCTTTATATGTATGCACAGAGGAAGGTGTGTGTATGTGTGTGTGCACGCACACACACGTGTGCACACAATATTGATATAATTGCACAGACACACGAATGAATTTCTGTAGCTACGTCTGGAGGATGACACCAGAATAGCAATGAGCATGTCTAATGTGCAGATACTGACTTCTAAATATCATTTCACAATATAAGAACTCCTTAGAAAAGGTGTTGTTTTTTTTGTTGTTGTTGTTTTTAGGTGACAAGAGTTAAAATATGAGATAATCTTGAAATATCTGGTTGTGACAGAAAGCAAGAACATGCTCAAAGTTTGACAAGGGTATGTGTAAAAGACATAGAAATCAGCTTGTATTGGTTTTCTCTAGCCAATGCAGGGCAATTTGAACATCAAAATGAATATCAATAGTTGCAGATTATAGCCCACTATATAAAATGGGACACTATGAATCCATTGAGATATAAATACACACATAAATTGTCAGTTTGATGGGGAACATGATGTTTACATATTTTCAAAATACCTCACCACAAAATACTTATTAATTGCAAAAAGTAAAATAGCA